>NW_026927286.1:0-30275 GCF_032062105.1 Saccostrea cuccullata | reverse complement strand
ATTCACCAATTATTCCACCAGGTCGATAGACCTATTATCTCACACATAGGTTAACCTACAGAACGCATAAGCCAGTATGTAGATTACTTTTTGACTCCCATCGTGCAAACACTAAGCACGTATATTAGGGACAGTTCAGACTTCATTCTAAAAGTTGAACAACTCAGACCACAGCAAAATTGCCTATTGGTCAGTTATGATGTAACTTCACTCTACACAAATATGCAATTTGAGGAGCTAATTACGGCTGTTCAAGTAGCCTATACCAACTTCAGCAAAGCAGAATATACTATACCAGCTCCGCCTACAGCTGATCTTTGTTTTCTTTTACGACTTGTACTAGAAAACAATATATTCGAATTTAACTCTGTTATGTATAAACAAACAATAGGATGTGCGATGGGTTCTAAGTGTTCCCCATCTGTGTGCGACATTCGCCTTCACCAAATCACAGATGAAATCATCGATAAATTTACAGGGAAGAATGATTTAATATATCATGGTCGCTATCGCGACGACAGGTTTATCATTTTTCACGGATCGGAAGCTGTCATCCATGAACTATTTGAGATAGCCAATTCACACCATCCTCTACTCAAATTCACATATGAAATCTCCACACAAGAAATCAATTTCTTAGACACTACAGTGTTCAAAGGAAAAAGATTTAAAACCAATCAAATTCTGGATTTTAACATGCATTCTCTGTAAGCACCAAAAAATCTTGGAAACGACATGTCTCCGATTTTGATGAAATTTGCACCACAGGTGCACCTTGGTACAAAACCAGCAAATATGGTGTTAGAAATTTCCCACGTGCACCCGGTTGCCATGGAGACGGATCCATTGAATTTGGCCATTTTCGGCCATTTTTGACCAAACAAAAACATGAAAATTGAAGAAATATGAATGCATTTTTATCTTTATGTAGTGAACTCAAATATAAATCTTTGTATCATAAGAAAACATCAATTGTTAAAGAATACAGGGCATATAATCAGTTATTCCAGAATTGACCCCAATCTTAGAAAATGGTTCGGCAAAATAGCATAGTTTCTCAAAATGTGAAAAATGGAAAATTTGGCATTTTTTGAGAAATTTAAGGCTAAATAAAAAAAATTGTCTACGGAAATTTTTCAAATCATATGTGTGTCGTCAAACGTCAGTATTAGTAGTGTCCACTCATGAAAAAATTGGAGTGGGATCTCAATGCTATTTTTAGTAACATGTATCTAAAAATAGACATATTTCAGAAAAATCCAAAAAATGAAATTTGGGCAGAGTTTTAGATGCCATTGCTGGGTAATTATGAAAAATACTGTAAAAGTCAATGTGCTAATGTCAGAGACTGGACACCAATAACTACCATGCATATTATTTTCAGGGATTTCCGTTTTCTATTTATAGCTTCAAATGCCTAAATATAGACATGTCTCATAAAATGATGAAAAATGTCAATTTTTCCTCATTTTGAAGCTCCACTGAATCATAAATAATAAAAATATGGATCTCTCCAATATTTCATCAATAAGAACAAGGAATAGTATAATATCTCACAAATTATTGAGGACAGGCTCTCATCTCTATAAATAGTACAAATGTCTAAAAATAGACACATATGAAATTAACTGTTTAATGTTGATTTTCCACTAATTCTCAAATTAGAGATGGGAAATTTACCAACTTACTGTCACTAACTGTAACTGATATTATGTGACTGACAAGAACAAAAGAACATTCAATGGAATGCAGCATGATCAGCAGAGGTTTCCATTTCTATTTATAGTAACACGTGTTTAAAAGTAGACGTAATGCAAAATATCGGAAAAATGTCACTTTTTGTACTTTTTGCTCACATTTTGGATGAGCAATTGCAGACAATATGTTTTTACTGCTATTGGCATTCAGTGACCAGCAAGTAAAAGAAAGCATATATGAAATACAGAATGTGAAGCAGAGGTTTATATTTCTATTTATAGTAACACATGTTTGAAAATAGACATGCTGCAAATTCTCGAGAAAATGAGACCTTCGCACTTTTTTAACATTAGGGATGGTCAAAGTGCAGACAAACGGCTTTTATTTGTTATTGACAGAATGTGACTAACGAGTATGAAAAAGCTTTAGCTAAAGTGTATAAGAATAATGTTTAAGGGTATTTTAACATTTCTGCCTATAGTAACACATATTCATAAATAATCAGGAAAATAAAGAATCATTCGTTTTTATCAAATTAGGGATATGAAATTTGCAGTCAAACTTTCATTAGCTGTAACTGACATGGCTAATTCACAGGAGTTCGCGAACTTATCAATTTTACCAAAATTTTCAGTAAAAAAAACAGATACGTAATACCCATAATAATAACACCTTGTGTTATTATTATAGGTATTACGTATCTTTTTTATTTACTGAAAATTTCGGTAAGATTGATAGGTACGCGAACTCCTGTGGCTAATTGTATTCGGCGCGCCAGCGCGTCCACCTCATTCCAATACATATATCACAAAAGTATTTCTCCCTGCATTAAAACACTCAAATGACAGCGATTTTCTTTATAAATTATACTCAGGTCGACAGCCCAAGTCCGACTGAAATTCTTTTGTTAGGTGGATCCAGAAAATTTTCCCTAGGAGGCGGTGGTTCAAGAAAGAAAGAAAAAATGGTACTGAAAGAAGTTCAATTTTTGTTATGACCCTAGAGATTATTGCCATGAAAATCAAGTCTTTAAAGAGGAGATAAAACTCTAGGGTCATAACAAAATACTTTGTTACATTCATGTTAGAAGGAAATTAAAATGAAGAGGGGGGTCCAAACATGAAATCCTATTTCATGTGAGGGGGATTGAACTTCTTTCAGTACCATTTTTTTAAACACTACCACTAGTACTTACCCTTATTCGATTACACTGCAAAATGCCTGCTGAAAGGGGGGGGGGACTAAATCTACTCCCCATTATTTATTACCTATGTGATGTCTATCTTTGACACCCCCCCCCCCGTTCCAACACCTACATGTATGTTAATACGTAAAATAAATTTATAAAAACCAAAACAACAATTTTTTTAAAAATGCTTTAGTTAAAGTCTAGAGAAATATATAAATGTACATGCATGTATAGATAGAGAGAAATCGAAAGTAAGCCAACTCAAAAAAAAATTGGGCAAATTTCAGATTACTTTTGAACAAATTGTGGTAAGGCATGCATGTATCAAAGGAGATCTGGATCCCTGGAATATTCAACTTCATTATACCCCCCCCCCCCCCAAACGAAGTTTGGGGATATATAAGAATCGTCTTGTCCGTCTGTCTAGCTGTCCATCTGTCTGTGCAAAAGTGTCCGATGCATATATCCTTTAATGAGGAACATTAAAATCTACTACTCCGCACAAAGATTGTCCATGACCTAAGTGTGTGTCATGACCTTGACCCAATGTCATTTGGGGAACTTCAAGGTCACTGGAAGAAAAATTTTATAATTCGTGTCCGGTCCAGATCTTTCTTATTGATAAATTTGGTAGGTTCCTATTTCACATAAAGATTACCCTAATATTGTGTCATGACCTTGACCCAAGATTATTTAGGGAAGTTCAAGGTCACTTGAAGAAAAATTTCATTATTCGTGTCCAGTCCAAATCTTTCTTATGGATAAACTTGGTAGATTCTCATTTTACACAAAGACTGCCCATGACTTAAGGGTGAGTCATGACCTTGAACCAAGGTCATTTTGGGAAGTTCAAGGTCACTGAAGAAAAATTTCATAATCGTGTTCGCTCCATATCTTTATTATGGATGAACTTGGTAGGTTCTCATTTCACACACAGACTGCTCATGACCTAAGAGTGTGTCATAACCTTGACGCAAGGTCATTTGGGGAAGTTCAAGGTCACTTGAAAAAAAAATTATTTGTGTCTGGTCCATATCTTTTTTATGGCTAAACCTAAATACTTCACACAAACATTGCTTATTCCTATTTCACATGACTTTGATCCAGATTAATGCAAGGTCAAGGTCACTGACAGAAAAAGTTCATAATTCGTGTCTGGTCCGTGTATGACCTGGTTTTTTTTTATTAGGATGCTCAAGGTTATTTATGAAAATATTATGAGCAATTACATTTGCATTAAAAAAATTTTAGCATTTCTCTCTCTCTGTCCAAATAAGATCCATTAAATATTCATGATTTAGCACCTCTGAAAAACCCAGCGGGGTATTTAGTCCCGTTTGGACAGATCTAGTTTAAACAAAGACTGAATATCCTTATAGTGATTTGAGACACCGGCTTCTAGGGAAAATTTTCTGGATGACCTTAAACCAAAAGAATTTCATTTTGGGAAGGGGCTTCAAGGTCACTGAGTAAAAAATAATCTTAATCGTTATGAAGAAAATCGCTGTCATTTGATTGTTTTATTGCACACAAAGACTTTGTGATATATGTATTGGAATGAGGTGGACGCGCTGGCGCCCTGAATATTTTTCAGAGGTGCCGAATATTTAATGGATCTTATTTACAGCTAATGAGAGTTTATGCTAAATTTCATATTTAATTTGAAATGTACGGATGATGCTTTAATTTTTCTGATTTTTTATAAATATGAGTTACTATAGGCAGAAATGTAAAAATACGCTTAAACATTATTCACACTTTAGCTAAAGCTTTTTCACACTCGTTAGTTGACCTTGCAATAACAAATGGCCTTGGATCAAAGTCATGACAGAAAACACACACAGGTAATAGGCATTCCCTGTGTTGTGTGAAGACAAGTGCGAAAGTCTACAAAAGAATTTCAATTGGGCTGGGGCTGTCGAAGTATTTGCTTAATTTATAAAGCATCGCTGTCATATTTTTTAATGCAGAGAAAACATGTGATATATGTATAAATAGAAATAGAAACCATGTCTTACAGCTAATGAAAGTTTGACTGCAAATTTCATATATTTGAGAAAAACTTTCTTTATTTTCCTGATTATTTATAAATATGGTCACTGAATGCCATTATTCTTATACACTTTAGCTAAAGCTTTTTCATACTCGTTAGTCAATCATATTGTCTGCAATTTGACCATCCAAAATGTAAAAAAAAAAGTACAAAAGTCTACATTTTCTGGACTTTGAGTATTTCTATTTTTAAACTCATGTTACTAAAAAGAAATAGAAACCTCTGCTTCACATTCTGTATTTCGTATATGCTTTCTTTTACTTGTTAGCAATAAAAACATATTGTCTATTGCTCATCCAAAATGTGAAAAAAGTACAAAAAACTGTAGTTTACAGTATGTCTATTTTTAAACTCATGTTACTATAAATAGAAATGGAAACCTCTTCTTCACATTCTGTATTTCATATATGGCTTTCTTTTACTTGTTGGTCACCATATGCCAATAGCAGTAAAAACAGACAGTCAGCAATTGCTCATCCAAAATTTGAAAAAAGTACAAAAAAGTACATTTCTCTGATAGTTTACAGTAAGTCTATTTTTAAACACATGTTACTATAAATAGAAATGGAAACCTCCGCTTCTTATTTTGTATTTGTTATAATGCTTTCTTTTACTTGTTGGTCACTATATGCCAATAGCAGTTAAATACAGATAGTCAGCAATTTTTCATCAAAAAATTTAGAAAAAAGTACAAAAATGACATTTTTCCGATATTTTGCATCACGTCTATTTTTAAAACATGTGTTACTATAAATAGAAATAAAAACCTCTGCTTCTCATTCTGTATTTCGTATATGTTTTCTTTTACTTGTTGGTCACCGTATGCCAATTAGCAGTTAAAAACATATTCTGCAATTTTTCATCCAAAATGTGAGAAAAAAGTACAAAAAACTACATTTTTTCTGAAATTTTTTTCAAACATGTGTTACTATAAATAGAAATGGAAAACCCTGCTTCTCATTCTGTTTTTAATATAAGGCTTTCATTTACTTGTTGGTCACCATATGCCAATAGCAATTAAAAACAGATAGTCAGCAATTATTCATCCAAAATTTTAGAAAAAAGTACAAAAAACGACATTTTTACTATATTTTGCATTACGTATATTAAAACGTGTTACTATAAGTAGAAATGGAAACCTCTGCTTATCATGCTGCATTCCATTGAATGTTCTATTGTTCTTGTCAGTCACATAATATCAGTTACAGTTAGTGACAGTTAGTCGGTACATTTCCCATCTCTAATTTGAGAATTTTTGGAAAATCAACATTAAACAGTTAATTTCATGTGTGTATATTTTTAGACATTTGTACTATTTATAGAGATGAGAGCCTGTCCTAAATAATTTGTGAGATATTATACTATTCCTTGTTCTTATTGATGAAATATTGGAGAGATCCATATTTATATGATTTATGATTCAGTGGAGCTTCAAAATGAGGGAAAATTGACATTTTTCATCATTTTTATGAGACATGTCTATATTTAGGCATTTGAAGCTATAAATAGAAAACGGAAATCCCTGAAAATAATATGCATGGTAGTTATTGGTGTCCAGTCTCTGACATTAGCACATTGACTTTTACAGTATATTTCATAATTACCCAGCAATGGCATCTAAAACTCTGCCCAATTTTCATTTTTTGGATTTTTCTGAAATATGTCTATTTTTAGATACATGTTACTAAAAATAGCATTGAGATCCCACTCCAATTTTTTCATGAGTGGACACTACTATGCTGAAGTTTGACGACACACATATGATTTGAAAAATTTCCGTAGACAATTTTTTTTATTTCACCTTTAATTTCTCAAAAAATGCCAAATTTTCCATTTTTCACATTTTGAAAAACTATGCTATTTTACCGAACCATTTTCTAAAAGTGGGGTCAATTCTGGAATAACTGGTTATATGCGTTGTATTCTTTAACAATTGATGTTTTCTTATGAAACAAAGATTTATATTTGAGTTCACTACATAAAGATAAAAATGCATTCATATTTCTTCAATTTTCATGCTTTTGTTTGGTCAAAAATGGCCGAAAATGGCCAAATTCAATGGATCTGTCTCCATGGCAACCGGGTGCACGTGGGAAACTTCTTACACCATATTTGCTGGTTTTGTACCAAGCTGCACCTGTGGTGCAAATTTCATCAAAATCGGAGATATGTCGTTTCCAAGCCCTATAGTAAATTTTTTGGTGCTTACAGAGAATGCATGTTAACGCAATAAAAACTTAGGTGATATTCTCACCTCCTCAACAATTAAATAATTTAATTTAATATTATGTGTAGATACATAAATGCATAATGCAAATAAACTCCTGATGAGGCGGATTTGCAGCAATATGAAGAAAATTATTTCTTCATCATAAATCAATTTATAAAAATATACCTCGTTTCACACCGCCGAAACACTAAATTAGTGTAGAGTCAAGTGATCGGAGGTACGAGGCTGATGGGAGCCACCTGTTTAAAATATATCTCCATCAAAGTTTGATTTAGGGGGCAAATATTGGTTATTACCGAATAAAGTTCTTTGTTTTTAGAGTTTAAAGCAAAATGGATTCAAGTTTCATTATCTGTTTGAATTTCAGACAAACGTGGATAAGTACATTTTTTGATTTTTAAAAATTATTGTTTAGATATTCCTACACGCTGTGTTTTCACTCATGTTTCAAAATATAGGGTGACTTTTGAGCATTAAACTTCTTTCTATCAAATGTTTCTTTAAAACAGTGTAAACTACCCCCAAAATGATTTTTATCAATTTTGCTATGTTCTTAAAGTCAATAAAACATAATCAATAATAATTTGTTGAATTTTCTCAAATCTACATTGGTTGTTGTATTCATTGTTGCCAAGGACGGTATCCATTTCTGATGCCCATTATATAATTTGTGTTTATTAAAATTTACTTGTTCATGTTTCTATAAAACAGCCATTAGTTGCTGTAAATTCCCATATTTTAGTTAATATATTTTTGAGATATTTACAAGTTTAACAGCTGCTTTAATGAAGCGTTTAATTTTACTCTAGTTTACTGATTCTTGACTATTCATTTTGAATGCAGTGTCTCAAATAGCCCTTGTTTTCCAACTTCCCACAATGAAAAAATGCGATAAAAGTGGTCACATAAACTATTATCAATTCATTAAAGATTCAAGAATGAAAGGAAGTCAAGGTTATTGTCACATGACTTCTATGTTGTATGTCATCAAGCTAATGACATTATTTATTGAACGCCCCTCGTATCAGTTATAAGATGATATAAACAAAAGCAACCAACAGAGAAACATCCCCAATGAAACATTGTGAAAAAAAAAATTCTGAAAAAAGTAGTTAGAGTGTTTTTTAACCGTCCTGGTCGTTCTTGCGATTAAATGGGGTAGTAGTTGTTATTTGGTGAACGAAGGTCGTGTGCACCATTATAGTTGTTCTGCGCTAAGAGCTTGTGGTGTGCGGTGTAGTTGTATCTGTATTGATACTAGATCAATTAATAAATTTAAGAAAAACTTTATTTATAATCAAAAAGATATGTAATGAATAAGATTTACATTTAGAAAAAAAAATAAGAAAATCTAAGTAATGCATTTTCTCTTAAGTTTGATTATTTTTCAAAAATAACAAGGTTAATATTAAACATTGTCGTTCTGTACCGGATAAACATGTAGGAAAGTGCCTAAATCGGCTAGAAATAACCCATACAAGAAGGAGGGCTGAATGTTATATCATCGTTCTTTTTTTATTTTTCTAAGATTCATAATACTCCTTACACACAATGATACATTGCTGGTTTAGCAACTGCGCCTTATCTTTATCTTTACAATAATATTATTGCTGTTAAGGAGAAACTTCAGTCGAATTACGTATACCTTTTTACACTTCGTACAAAAATACCTAACGACAAATTGAAATCTAGACGTTTTGGTATCATAAACAACTGCTTTTTCAATATTAACAGAACTCATATATGTTTACATCTTGTGATTATTCACCAACAAAATAGCTCTTCCTTAAAAACCACTGTGACTGCAAACTCTTCAGATGAGACCGTATTAATCGAGGTCCCGTGTCGCAGTAGGTGCTGATACAAAAAAAAACTTCACTGCTCAATGGCTCTCAGTGCTGAGTATAGGAAAAATTTGTAGCTCTCTATCTTCAAGTGGTGGCGTTTCAATACGAGTGAAAAATTCTCGAGAGTGACTTTAGCAACATACAATCAACCAATTGATCAACATTGACAGGGATGAATGTCATTGAATAATATCATTGGTGATGAGAGAGAAAATTTTGGCTTTTTAAGTTTCCAAATTCATTAACTATCAATACAATATTTAAGCTAATAAATTATTTATAAATCATATTTCTGTGTTTACCATTACTTAGTATAGAAATGTTTTTTAAAGAAAATTTTTCACTAGTTTTTCTTTGTATATTTACGTAGCTTTAGTTGAACCGTGCTTTTCTTGAATCATTACCTGTCATTAGGTCAGTCTGGCATAAAGAGGTATGTGTTGCACTGCAGGGTAAAGGTATAGGTTCATATGTCTCTGATTGGTAGCGAACCCCGATACATACTGTCCCATCCTGCAAGGTGCTGTTACCTGTCCAAATATGTAAATATTTTAGTTAATAATCTGCATGAAAAGCAGTTGATAGATTCATTTGTCTTTTTAATCTGTATCCTTTATTATTTTAGATTAAAATCCAAGATACTGGTAACACTTAGCTCACAAATAATACACCAATCTCTCATATTTGTATAATGGCAAAGTATATTTCTTAGCAGTTTGTAAATGAAATTGTTTAAAAGTTCCATTGACTCCGTTCTCTCCATATTTTTCATTCAAGGGTTCAAGAGGGGTTGCATTAACATTAAAAAAATTTCAAAGTGAATTACATTTGGGACCAAATTAACGCACTTTGAAAAAATAGTGTATTTTTCAAAGTGCGTTACAATCTACCATATTAACGCACTTTGAAAAAAGTTGATGGCTTGGTCAATATTTTTGCAAATCTCAGGTATGATAAATAATTGAACCTGTTTGACAACTCTTTGGTCATGAGGTCACTTCTGGATGTGAAAGTGAGCGATTTTGATTTTTAAATGTTTTACTGTACTTAATTTTTTCCATTTTGAGCGCATTTTATATATAAACTAAAAGTTATTGAAAGTTTTCAATGTCATACCAGTTATATGCAAATACATTTATTTGGGTGAAACATATGCATCGGTACCGGGAAGGGGGTCTTTTGCACACAAATGTTTTGCAAAGATATATAGGCATTTTCAACTGGGGTTTACCTTTAAGGGGGTCCACTTTCAATTTGCTACCGACTGCTATGTACAATGTATAAGAAAAATAAGTTGGGTTGAGAGACTTTCTACTCGTCTTCTCCTTGTTCCCAATGTGGTTAAATGAGTACATGTAAATTAAAATGTTTCTTCGACAGATATAACTAATGCAAATTCATTCTCTCAATTACTAAAATCTGAGTCTAGAGTTTTTTGTTTTATAGATATATTTGTTTCAAAGTGCGGTAAATGTCCCATGGTAAAAATATTTATATACACTCTTATCGCACTTTGAAAAAAATTTTCAAAGTGCGTTGAGTGTGTCTAAATTCAAAGTGCGTAATTTTTTCAAAAAGCGTTGCCACAATGCCCCTTTTGTCACAAAAAAAATGATAAAATCAATGTTTAACTATTGGATATTCTTAGAATGGTTTTTTCTTTACACTTAAAGTAATAATAGTCGTTTGGAATTGATATGCGAAGTAGAGATCGGTCCTGTAAAAATCGATATCTCTGTCGCGGAAGGTGATGGTGCGAAACCTCCCTATTCTCAAAGGGCATAAGGTTCGCGTCCGGGTCTAAATTTACAGCCCTCCACCGGAAAGTGGAGGCGTTTCAATATGAATTTTCAAAAATTTCTATGACGTGACATTAAGTGTATGTTGCATGCAAAACAAATCAGTAAGTTGTAAAGAGTTAATTCGATATTCCCCTATGAACTCGCAATAATCACCATAGACTCTCACACGTCTGTTGGATATTATACTAGTGAAAGATGTTGATGGAAATTAAAGGAAAGTAGTAAAAAAATATTTTTTTAAAAAAATGTAGATAAACTTTTCAACTTTTCAATCAATTTCCCTTAGTTATATAACAATAAATTACTATCACATGCATATGGAATTTTTGTTTCCCACTTGAATCGATAAGAAGGTGCTTATATACGTACGAAAAATTTCAAAAACGATCGAGATAAGCGTCTGACAAAAGTTTTATGTTTTACTTATTTTAATGCAAAATATATTTTTTGGTTCGAACATGTCCATGATTTGTTCTGCATTGAGGATTACCCTCTGTTACCATGTATGATACCATGTATGAGATCTTCCATAATTTAACTATACAGAAGAGAGAATAGAATAGGCAATAGCCTTGCTGATGTCCTGTTCGCATTTCATACAGGTCTGAACAAAAATGTGACATGGTTTTTATGCCTTTTTTAAAGAATCATATTATATTAAGGCCAACAGAAGCTTACCTTTCCTATCACTTATAATCAGTCGACGTAAGTAAGGAGTCCATCTTGGAAGTTTATTATAATCAATCCCTTGGCGTTTCAGACTTTCTGTCCATGTATATCCCATACTATCTATTGTTAATAAGACATTAAATTAAAATACATCAGCCATTCATTAAATGAAAGAAAATAAGTCAATTTGGTACCACCAATCGCGCACCTGGGAGCATCACAAGGATACGTCTCATTGCCTTCTTCTGTCTCTCTAGACACTCGACTAGACTATCCTCTACAACAAAAGTAATTTTTAACAACTTCTTGTATTGTTATTACACTAAAAAATACATAAATAGAATCTTAAATTTTAAAAAATCCGAAATAATTTTTTATGCTCCAAACAGTCAAATATAACGCGGTTATTTTTAGGCTTAAAGCCATTGGTCAACAGAAAGCAATTGTTACTTTCCAATAAAAGTTGAAAGTAGATAAAGGTTTTAAAATATCATGAAGTGTAACTCAAGCATAGTAGCTATGAACTTATTTTGTAATGGTAACCAACTTCACCTATATATGTGACATCATTCATTTTTCTATACATGGCGATTCCATTGTAATCCCCTGCTTGCCCAGCATCATATTTGGGTCCAACTAAATCTTTCAAAAAGTTTTCAGAATTCTGAAGTTTGCAGGTCTTGTTTGTAACTGAGCCCAGTTCTGTTTTCTCATTCTCTCTGCAGAAGCAATGTGTTCCCTACAATTATAACGAGAATTGAAAACTATATTCAAACTTTAAGCATAAGGATTTCTGTCTATGTAAGGTGTTTTACTAAAGCTAAAAGGATTATTCTATCATCGTTTGCTTTTTCTTCAATGTATTTGGCTGTCACGGTAGCTCAAACTGTAGAGTACTTGCTCCGTGTTCGGATGGTCATAAGTTCGAATCACGATTATAACTGACCCTAGTCGATAAAAAAAAAATGGGTAGCAACTGTTCCTTCCCTATTTGCTCGGCACTTGAAGTGAAAGTTGTGGGTCCTTCGGATGAGACCTTAAAAACCGAGGCCTCGTGTCAAGGTAGACGTTGGCACGATAAAGATATTCTTCACTGCTGAATGACCATATGTGCCGAGTAAAGGTAAAAATTTCAAGCCGTTCTGTAATGACTTCTCTATATGAGTGGAATATTCTCGAATGGGACGTAAAATATTCAATCAAACATATATTTGAATTTTTTTAAAATGAAATATTGTAAAAAAAAATTTATTTTTGGCCGTCACAATAGCTAACTTGCCACCTCTCATTGATTTCTGAAGACTTGTATCTTAAATATATGCATTACATTTCAAGTTATATACCTCCAATCCTCTATACCCCCAAGCTGTCCTGGCTACTTGGGGTACAAGACTGACAGTCTGTACTGTCATACTGTTCAATAGGCACCGTCCTTTGGTGCCCCAAGTAGTCAGGCCAACAAATTAAGTTTTCCTCCTACAGGCTGTCTAGGTTGCTTGAGGTACAAGACCGAGCAACCTGGTTTTTCATTTTTCTAGCCTGCTCAATAGGCATCGCTCCTTGGTACCTTATGTTACCAGGCCAACAAAATATATATACTTTTTGTAATAATATGATTATTATTAATAATAATTTGATAACATGTACTTGTATGCTATTATCCGCCTGGTCATTGCAGTATAAAGGAGCTTGGTATTTTATTAATATTATTATTTATTTATTTTTCTTCATATTTTATTATTATTATTATATCATATGTAATGCTAATATTTCATTGTGAACTACCCTGTATATCAGTATTTCAAATCTGAGAACTTTTACAAGTGAGGATCATGTCAATTTTGCATTGTTATAATAATAATTATATTGTTTGTCTCTTAATTGTATATGCCCCCAGAGGGCCCTTGATTGGTGAATAAATAAATAAATAAACATTGATGGGAAGGTCGTTAGTTCAAACTTTAGCTGCGACTAACCTAATTCGAATAAAAATAGCAGATAACCTATCCTTCGCAAAGGCTAAGTACATTGAAAAGAAGTCGCAGTTTTAAAAAAAAAACTTTAAAAAAAACAAGGTTCTATGTCACAGTTAGTGCGATAAAGATTTTCACTGCTTGTAGGTCCTCAGTGCTAAATGAAAGTGTAAATTTGAAGTCATTTAGCAGTAAATGTCAAAACCTCACCCATCTATGGAAGTGAAAACGTCACCGGGAAATGAAAAACTTTTCAATCAATCAATCGAATTCAGTTTTATCGTTGTCCTTGAATTTTATAGAAAACTGTAAGTGTTCCTTTTTCTTTTACTGAAGATACTTTTTATTTGCGCAATTTTTCCTACTTAATTCAATACTGATATAAAAGCTGGAAACTTCGGATTTCCATCTTTGTCTTGATGTCATGAATGCTCGGTTAGAAATACGCATGCTTACATTTATGCCGAATTCCTTGTAGTTATCGTTCCAAACTTCACATATTTGATGACATTCAGCGACAGGACCTATACTTGAGGGGGACGTCAATTTTCTACTGAATGAAGGAGGGACAAAATACAGGAAGCATCCTGGAAAAAACAACATAACTTAACGTAGGAAAACAACTAATCTTTTATACGAATTAAATCAAAAAAATATATTTATCATTTATAGTCCAGTTAATTTATTGCAAGACTTTTCTTTCAACGGTGACACTGATATTGAGATGTAAAGATAAATTTGCAAAAACTTGATTTGTTTTGTAATCTACTGGGTATTCGTGTTAATTCTACATATGAAAGAGAGAGAGAGAGAGAGAGAATTGATATGTTGACATAGCCAATATATATTTTTTTAATTTCGATTTTTGTAATAGGATGAGAAAAGCCCTTTAACGAGGAATTCTTGTCTCTTTTCTGACTAGATGCAATGTTCAAAATGTATTTAGTCTTTCTAAACATCTAAATATATGAAATTTAAATCATTCTTGTTCCATTCTCAAGATTGAAAAACTTTAAATAGAAATGGTATAATGATATTAATCTTAGTTTGAAATATAGCAGGAAGTATATTTTTAGCGGAACGGCGGCATATGAAAATTTTTTTTTTTGCTGCTGTAGAAATACATTTTAGTTCAGAGTAATTTTTTCTCTATAAAATCCATTAGAAAGGATGAGGTGACTTGCGGGCCCCGGTAAATTAACAAAATGTAAAATGTCTAAATTTTACTCAAATTTTTGTACGTAATTATTCACTGATATGTGTACCTTTATCGAATACTATTTTTAACAAAAATAGAAACGTGTTTTGAAAGATAGAGATTATTTATTGGGTTAGGGGTATCATTTTTACATTCAATTCCCATTGCATTTTAACCCCACCCCACTCTTTGAAGCCTTAAAATATACGAGCGAAGGCAGGTACAGTTTTCTCCTTTGGCTTGTCACTGTATTCTATCAAAATCTACCTATTTGTGAAAGGAGAAAAGTGTACCTAACTGCGCTCACATGCTTTAAAAAAAATAGTAAAATCTATATAGCTGGCCTTTCCCATTATGATCAGATCGACGGAACTAGATTTTCTGACGTGAGAATAAATTCATATTCTAAACGAGGCACTGGCTATACTTTATTACTGACCAATCAGCTAAATGAAATTCGTTATGAGTGAGTACCACAAAAATACTATGGGAACATGCTTGGAATTTTACTGCTTTCCAATATTTTTTAATGCATTTGAGTCAAAGATTAGACATGGATCTACATATTTACAATTTCCGAGATCACAGTAAAGGTTGATGAGATAAACCCCGGTGAGCTTG
This sequence comes from Saccostrea cuccullata, assembly GCF_032062105.1. Taxonomy (NCBI): domain Eukaryota; kingdom Metazoa; phylum Mollusca; class Bivalvia; order Ostreida; family Ostreidae; genus Saccostrea; species Saccostrea cuccullata. The sequence continues at coordinate 14,995 of NW_026927286.1, read as the reverse complement.
CAATAAAAGATATCAAAGTCTGCCTCATGTATCTGTTTTAAATAAGATATAAGAATTGAAAGAACATATGAAAATTGTTCATTATATCAAAGGAACACAATGACAACTGCCCATCAATTTATTAAGCTAGTTTCAAAATTAATTGATGGGCAATTATCATTGTGTTCCTTTGATATAATGAACAATTAACAAATTTGGATATTTTACTTGAAAAAGACCTTATAATAATCTAACAACAAAGCTTTGTTATAAATATGATGACTTTAACTTTTTAATCGTCAACTTCTCTTACTTATACTGCAATATATCTTTATTAAATGCATGGGGTTCTATAACTCTCAGTTAATTCGATACGAATGGGCATGTTCTATGTACAAACAACTCTTAAACGAAGTAAGATATTGACAAACAAGATTATGAAACAATAATGATAAGAACAGTCTCGTTTAAAGTCATCATTTCGTAAGTTCTATGGTGGATACAATGACCTTGTCAGCAAATACAATTTACATTGAGTCAAATGCTGACTGACATTTTTCATACTTATTGTTAGTCTATAATTTATACACTGAATTGAGACGGATTTTTCGGTTTTTCCCGAGAATGACAAGGAGCACACGGCAAGTGTGACCTGTCGGCAGGGAATGCTCACTCCTCCATGGTACCTGATCCAACCTCCGATGTTTTGAAGGTCCATTTTTGCTCTGCTCCTGTTTTGTATTTTTTATTATGGACTTGAATAATGTTCGTTATATTCATATGTTTCATTTTAATGAGTGAACATTCAATCCTTTTTTGATATCCCGGTATGTTAATATTATTGTTCTAGGCCCACTAATCCTTTTCCTTAACTGAATTCCTCTCCTTTTTTAAGAATATTTTGTACCATACAATTCGGAGTAGACGGTGAAATACTCCATATTATCATTAATATCACCAGATTTAAAAAACGCTTACTTATACACCATATCAATAGTCTTTCTATTTTTGATAACAATAATGTTGAACAACAGCAGAAATCAGGAAGTATATAAAAACAAGGACCCATGGGCCACATCGCTAACCTGAGTTACTGTGGTGATGCAGTTCTTTACCAGATTTTCCCTCTTCTTACATCTATCATGCCACCCGTCATTACTTTAAAAATTTAGAATTTACACTACCCACAGGATGCTTCCCCATAAATGTTTGCTTTTATGCTTCAGGGGTTCTTGAGAGGAAGATTTTTAAATGAATATATTCTTTATATTTTAATGTAAAAATTTGATTCTTTATTGTGCCCCCCCCCCCTTCCCCGAAGGTCATGATTTTAACAATTTAGAATCTACATTACCCCATGATGCTTTCACATAAGTTTCAGCTTTCCTGGCTCAGTGGTTCTTGAGAAGAAGATTTTTGAAGATTTTTCCTACATATTTCTATGTAAAACTTTGATTCCTATTGTGGCCCTGCCCAACACCCTGGGATCATGCTTTGAACAATTTAGAATCTACACTACCCCAGAATGCTTTCACATAAGTTTAAGAATTTTCCTATATATTTCTATATTTAAAAATTTGATTCCCTGTTGTTTTATGGACTTCGATATTGAATACTGTTCGTTATCTCCATATCCTTCCTTATTGTGGTGCATCCAACTCCCAGGGGTCATGGTTTGAACAATTTAGAACCTACACTTCCCCAAGATGCTTTCACATAAGTTTAAGCTTTTCTGGTCCTATGGTTCTTGAGAAGAAGATTTTAAAGATTTCCCGATATAATTGTATGTAAAACTTTGATTCCTTATTGTGGCCCCATCCAACTCCCAGGGGCTTAGAATTTAGAATCTACACTTCCCCATGATGCTTCTACATAAGTTTCAGCTTTTCTGGTCCAGTGGCTATAGAGAAGAAGATTTGAAAGATTTTTCCTAGTATATATTTCAATGTAAAACTTTGATTCCCTATTGTGGCCCCGCCCAGCTCCCCGGGGTCATGATTTGAACAAATTAGAATCTACACTACCCCAGAATGCTTCCACATTAGTTTCAGCTTTTCTGGTCCAGTGGCTCTTGAGAAGAAAATTTTTTAATGACCCCACCATATTTCTGTCTTTTTTTGATTACCTCTCCCCTTGTAAGGGGGCATGGCTCTTCATTTTAACAATTGAAATTCCCCTTTACCCAAGGATGTTTTGTGTCAAGTTTGGTTAAAATTGGCCCAGTGGTTTTTGAGAAGATGTCGAAAATGTGAAAAAATTACAGATGGACGGACGGACAACGTACAAAAGCTCACTTGAGCCTTCGGCTTTGGTGAGTTAAAAATTGGCAGGATTTTCATGTATCATAAGAAAGTGTAGGGGCATTGTCATTTAAAAAAATATTGTAAAATTAATTATATTGCATGTTTTTTCATTGAACATTTTGAAAAAATACGTATTTAAAGAGACTAAATAATTTTCGAAAAAATCAAAAAATATAGCTGCGGTGAATAACTGGTTCAGGACGATAAAAGATCGGAATTGAAGACCACGATTTTCGATCGCGGTTAGTTCTCGCTCGCGAATAAAAGTTAGGTTACAGTACCTATTAATTTAAACCACGGTGTGAATTCTCCCGTCGCTCATATCCAGTGAATATCATGGGATTCGCTCCTCTGCACCCGAGGTCCGCGGTGATCAAGGATGGGGACTCCTGAGATAGCGACACCAACACTGAGTGATGTGTTGAACACGGCTAAGCTACAGCTGTCTGACGCTTCTGTCCAATTTCTTGTTGTCTCGTCCAAGCACATACCTTCTGTAACAAAATTTTAAATGCAAATGAAAACTAGTGCTAATTGTAACGGGGACCGTTACAGATGTTCCCCAAACGCTCCCCAACTCCCTTTTGGTGCCATATTCCCTGTAAGCTTCATTAAATAAGACAAACTCTGTGCATTTTTGACTTTAACAACGTTTTCTCAGAAGGATATTATTTATATTCAAATTTTAGCATTGCACCCATGCGCATGTGAATGCATGTGCGTTATCATCATATCATCTTGTCTTCACTATCTACATATTTTAATATACAATATATTAAAGCATTCAGTCCAAAAGTATGAAAAATCACTCTTTTAAGTGTATTTTCATTTCACTCGTTCTAATTGCACGCACGTGCGTGCACGTGCATGATGACCACACCTTCTTGTATGAGTCCCTTATATCTATCTATATTCTAAATCCCATCCTGTTTGGTTGAAAAACAAGGGAGTTATAGCCATTTCAAGTTTAAGCCAATCAGATTGCAGCGCACGTGCATGCGCGTGCTTTCATGACAAATGTTGTATATCATATTGTAGGACATCCGCAAAGTATGCTTATATTTTAAATTTCATACCATTTCGTCAAAAAACGGAAAAGATATTGAGATTTTTGTTTCAGCCAATCAGAGCGAAGCGCAAGTAAATGCGCGTAAATGCGCGTGAGTTCTTGCGTATTCTTGAGTGTCACATTATCTACACTATTAATATATCCTTATATAATGAGTTTCAAAGCATTTCATCGGAAAATGTTAAAGTTATGGCTATATTAAATAAATTAGCTTCATTAAATAACACAAACTCTATGCATTTGAGACTTTGTTAACGTTTACCGAGAAATGTACCATGCTCATTCAAATTTAGCATTGCATGTGCGTGCATATGAATGCATGTACGTAATGACCATATCATCCTGTCTACACAATCTAAATATTTTAATATACTAAATATTAAAGTATTTAATCAATAAGTATTAAAAAAATTCGCTCATTCAAGTGTATTTTTGATTTTACCCATTTCACGTACACGCACATGCATACATGAGCATGGTGACCATACCTTCTTGTAGGAGTTCATTTAATCTATTTATGTTCTAAATCCCATCCCGTTTGGTTGAAAACCAAGGGAGCTAAAACTGTTCAAAGTTTCAGCCAATCAGATAGCAGCGCATGTACACGCACATGTATGCATGTGCATGGTGATCATATCTTCTTGTAGAAGTCCATTATATATATCTACGTTCCAAATCCCCTCCTGTTGGGTTGAAAACCAAAGGAGTTATAACTGTTTAAAGTTTCAGCCAATCAGATTGCAGGTCACGTACACGCATGTGTATGCATGTGCATGGTGACCATACCTTCTTGTAGAAGTCCATTTTATATATCTATGTTCCAAATCCCATCCTGTTTGGTTGAAAAACAAGGGAGTTATAGCTCTTTAAAGTTTCAGCCAATCAGATTGCAGCGCACGTTCATGCACGTGTTTTCATGATAATTTCTATATACCATGTTGTAGGATATCCTAATCCATGGTTATGTTCAAAATTTCAAAGGATTTCGTCAAAAAACAAGAAAGATATTGAGACTTTGGTTTCAGCCAATCAGAGCAAAGCGCACGTGCATCCGCGTGAGATCTTGCTATTTTGACCATGTCATCTTGTCTATATTACTAATATATCCTTACATTATGAGTTTCAAAGCATTTCATCAAAAATTTAAAAAGTTACGCCTATTTCAATTAAATCGGTCATTTCACGTGTTGCACGTGCGCGCTCTCGCGCAAATAACCTAAGATCACTCAAGGACAAAATTTTCCAGGAATAATAATACCCGGTAATAAAAACTAGATACGATCTCGTTGCGAGCAACGAGTGGGTCTTCCGTTCGATTCTTGATGAGATGATATCAGATTTTGATTTTGATTTTCATTCTAAAATAATGATTTTCCATAATCTGTAAAAAGACATTTAACAATAAAGACTTCTAAAATCGACTTTTGGCCCCTCATGGCCCTTAAAATTAGGGATCAGCCCTTTTTCTTCGTATCATTTTAAAGCTCTCAGGATTATAAACACTTTTTGTTCAACAACTATTCTTAGATTCTTTTTCGTTTTCGAGTTATTCGCAAAAGAAATATTAAGGGACCAGCCCTTCAACTCCCTAATGGGGACGTTTAGCGTAAAATGAAAGGTTGCATATTGTTCAGAACATGATTTTAAACACCTTTTGTTCAATATTACTTATCAAAATATTTCTCACTTTTGAGATACAAAGCGTCAAAGATTTGGCCTTCTGGCCCCTTGTGGCCCCTAATTATGTACAATACGATATTAGAATTATAATATACAGTTGTAGATTGTTGAGATAAACATTTTTGCTTCAGTAATGTATAACAAAATATTGACTGTTAAAGAGTTACTGAAAAAAGACTTTTAGCCCCTTTTGGCCCCTTATTTGAGTGCCCAGCCCCTTTTCCTTGATTTCATCTTAAAGCTATTAGGATTTTGAACACTTTTTGTTCAACAACTATTCAGAGATTCATTTTCGTTTTCGAGTTATTCACAAAAGAAATATTTAGGGGCCAACCCTTCAACTCCCTAATGGGGACGTTAAGCAAAAATTGAAAGGTGGCATATTGTTCAGAACATTATTTTGAACATCTTTTGTTCAATATTTCTTATCAAAATATTTCTCACTTTCGAGATATAAAGCGTCAAAGATTTAACATTCTGGCCCCTTGTGGCCCCTAATTATGTACCATATGATATTAAAATTATAATATACAATTGTAGATTGTTGAGATAAACATTTCTGCTTCAGTAATGTATAACAAAATATTGACTGTTAAAGAGTTATCGAAAAAAGACTTTTAGCCCCTTTTGGCCCCTAATTTGAGTGCCCAGCCCCTTTTTCTTTATTTCTTTTTGAAGCTCTTAGGATTTTGAACACTTTTTGTTCAATAACTATTCAAAGAATCTTTTTCGTTTTCCAGTTATTTGCAAAAGAAATATTTAGGGGCCAGCCCTTCAACTCCCTAATGGGTACTTTAAGCGAAAAATGAATGGTTGCATATTGTTCAGAACATGATTTTGAACATCTTTTGTTCAATATTACTTATCAAAATACTTCTCACTTTCGAGATAAAAAGCGTCAAAAATTAAGCATTCTGGCCCCTTTTGGCCCCAAATGATGTACAATACGACATTAAAATTATAATATACAGTTGTAGATTGTTAAAATAAACATTTTTGCTTCAGTAATATATAATAAAATATTGACTGTTAAAGAGTTACCGAAAAAAAACTTATGGCCCCTTTTAGCCCCTAATGTGATGACTCAGCACTTTTATCTTGATATCATATGAAAGATCTTGTCATTCTGCACAAAGTTTGTTCAGTATGTTTTAACAAAATAATTATACTTTAAAAGAAATGATGCAAAATGTCTCAAAAAATCACTCAAGATTCGTGTCCTAAATTTTGACCCCTACCGAGCTCTCATACTAGGCACTTCCGGAAAATATCCTGACCCAGGCGCAACATGGCAACATGTCCTCTATCATCCCTAAAATAAATCAGCTTTCTAGCTTGAACCGTTCTTGAGTAACATGACAGAAAAATCGGTCCTCTAAATTTCGATCAAAGGGCGATAACTTCCGACCGGAAGTGATTTTTTAAAAATTGAATCGGCGGTATAAATTAATTTATCATATGTACTAGGAACACGTGCTTTTGTTTATTATTACACTTCGTTTGTCTTTATTTCCCATTAAAGTATTCCATATACTTAATTTTCTAATTTGTGCACTATTCACAAAACGTGAAATTTTAAAGAAATTAAACGACTAACGCCGTGTTATGTATTTTTACTGAAAAATGTATGGCGTCCCTTTCTCGTGAAATATAAATTATTCCTAACAGTTAGAGAGTACAGTATAATCGAGTCATAATTGTATATCTCTGCAATAATAGAATACCAACGTTATTATAAAGAAGGAAATAAAATAAGATGAAATAAATACCCTCGGGAAAACAGTTTGAAAATAGTTAATTGAAGGTAAGTTATGTTAATTTAGCATGAAATTTTTATTCAAAGACACCGTAAATTTTTTGGTTGCATTTTAATCAATACAAAATATACTATTTTACCTTTATTTTATGCATTTGTGTGAAAATTGAGAGCGAGAAGTCATATGAACAGGATTTTTTTTTTTTTTTTGGGGGGGGGGGTATAAATAAAAGTCAAATGTGTACATCTTTTCATGAAGTTAAAATACATTGAATTACATAGTCAAGTTTTCACATTTCTTATAGTTTTTACGTTTATGAACATGTTAATGAACAAACTGAAATAATGGAGTGTTCAATTGCCTTGGAAACTCTTGTCTCACTTTTTGGCAATATATTATTGGACATTAAAATTTTATAAAAATCGTAGCCACTTCCTTTCTTTATTATACTATTTGATAGACAGGGTAAATTTTACCTCTTTATAATTACCTTCTATATTTTTTTATATCGCTATCTTATACCTCATTATAATATGCTAATGCAACGCACTATCTGATTGGTTCTAGACAATATGTCAGTTTTCTTTTAGTTATTTTATCTATGATACTTATTACTCATGGCAATAACTTTTCCTAATACTCATCTATAATGAAAAAATGTGTTTGAAAAATAAACATGAATTCTAGTTACTTGTAGTCTTATATTGTGTTAGAAAATAACAGGTTGCTTTTTGTTTACCTACAATGTATATGATTTTTATTTGATGAATAAATCTTCCCTACGATTAAAAATATATGAACGAGTTACCTACTGTGACATCAAACAGGGGTCTCTTGGACACATGTAGAACACAGTCGAGGTTGTTTTGTCAGAGGTGGTAAAGAAGCCTTTAGCCCCCCCCCCCCCTTTTTGAAGTCGCCAAGAAATGGTAAAATATTGATGACTTAGCGAAATTAAACGATCAACAGTTATGTTCTCTCATAAGCTATATTCCTGAAACTATCAGTGTCTCTGCTAAAATGTTGAAGACATATTCTGCAAATATGTTTGAATGATAAATAAAAAAGAAAAGATTTTCAAAAAAAAGAGAAAGGGGGTTCTTTTAGCCGAAATTTTAGACATTTTTATCATTACATTATTTGATTTTATGCCAAGATGAATGTGAAAGTAATTAATGACGTTTAATTAGATACGATAGACAATCCCTTGTTTAAACATGGCATCATATCTGGTGTGTGAAATGTGTTTCCGTATAATTTGATTTATTTACAAATTGTTCATGTTTGTCGTGTTGATGTGGAATTATTATAAATTCCCGAATTCTGATACTTTACAATTCTGTTGTGTTGGGAATGAACATTAGGAAGATGCATCTACTTTCAACATAAGGAAAAATATAAAGCAAATCGAACACCTTTTTGTGTGCAAATCATGAAATGTACTGAGCTCAACAGGTATTTGTTGTCCCGAGCGCATTAATCTTGAAGCCCAAATTCTTACTTGGCTAGTGATACCTTTAGAAAACATGTGTATCTAGATTAAAGTTAACTCGGCAACATGCGCCATCCCATTGTTTAAGTTTTATGAGGTAATTACACCTCCTTTACCCGATTTCGCGGATTCAACGATACCCTAATATCGAGTATTATACGCGATTTCACGTATAATACCCGATTTCGAGTATTCTCTCCCACCTGATAAAAGCGACAGTAGCTATTGGTCAGTATTTAAAGGTCGATACCTGTAGAACAGGTATTCACTTTAATCACGATTTTAACTCATTCGAAGGCTTTGCTTTGCGACATTCAGACGTATACTTCCTAATGACAAAAATTGTAAGGAAACAGGCCCATCCCTGTTTAGAAAGTAGATTCTACAACCAGTGACCAGTCTACAAAGAATTGCATTCAACAAAGACAGCTATTCTCTTCAAACATTCAGTTTGCCATCGAAATTACAGAGACGGTTCATTAAACACAGTTCCCGTGGTAAAGTATCCAGAATAACGCATGCAGACCGAGAATTCTCAACCCCGAGACACGTACATGTATACCTGAAGTTATGACTTTTCACGACTCAATAAAAGACGGGAAGTCCAGCATTCGTTACATCAACAGTCAAAGGAGATTTCACAGTCATAAACAGAGTAAAAAAGGGCCATTGAAGCAAAAGATAAGTTTGAAAACAATGTTTTCAGTTTTTTGTGGTAATTTAAGTTCAAGTTTTTGAACGCGGCATTAATTTATCAACCATTTATTATCAACCATTTATTATTGTAAAAATAAAAGTACACAATGAAAGGAAACACAGACAAGATACCTCTTCGATAAGTTATTTCACCTATGTATCTATCTTCTTAGAATTTTCCACTGCTCATCGGAAGACAAAGGTCCAGATTCGCCTGAACAGTTCAACAGACTTTTACATGCATAAGCAGAGAGTACATGATGCTCATTGAAGTAAAAGATAAGTATTTTCGATAATACTTAAGTTATTTATAATGAAAACGTTTTGAATACATTTAAACACACAGAATACATGTACTACTTGGATAAATGATTTCGATTATGACTATGAGGGAGTAGCTAGAATCTAAAGCAGGCTTTGATATACTGTATGAATACATTTGTACATATACATATATGCTTAAAACAAACCCTAAAAAACTGATTTGGATTTGATTTCACAACTAAGTTAAATTAGGTCGGGAGATTATAATTCAGCTTAATTTTTACAGATTCCCTTTGCAATACAGCTTCACATGTAAAACAATAAAAACTTTAGATAAAACCACTAGATTTAAGATTGATGTATGTTAAATACTATCAATCAAAAATACAAAGCCTACTGCTTGTAAATGAAATTATTTCATTTTTTCGTTATTAAATGAAAGATAGAAAGGAAAAAGCTCAGGATTAATTTTATATTCAAACAGTTAAGTAAGTTATTTTATATTGTTGACTCTCTTATTTGGTTTAATTATTAATATCCAAGTATACTACATACTTCATTAAAATATAATGAGGTTATATGGAATACGATTGATTGTGTTCAAGTTTCACGGTCAAATTTTGACTCAACTCTCAATGTATTGATATTCATTTTATAAATAGCCATAATGAAAATAATTCTACAAGACTAAAATGGAAATAAAATATATAAAAAAAAAAGGTTATTTTTGGACATGACTCGAAGAAACTAGATTTCATTCATCACACTACGACGCAAATTAAAAATTGTTTTCAAAAGACGTGAGATATTTGAGAACAAATAATGAATCGGTTGAAGTTGTTGTGTGTCGAGGAATTTTTCGATTCAGTGTATAGATAGTAGTCTAAGTTTTCAAGAGCGTTCAAGACTAGAATAAAATTGTATATATAATTTTTGGGGGTAGAATACCACAACGTCATAAATAGAAATATCTTAACTATTATTATTTTAGGTTTTATTTTGAAATAATCGTAATGATTTATAAATTTTGAATGAGGGAAGTTTTCATATCCCTATATTTGAATCACATCGAACATTAAACGGTTGTGATTATACTTTATCTGTGTTATCTATGATACTGCTTCGTTAAAAAATTAGAAAATCGGATGTGCATGGAAATGCCGCTCTAAAGGCTCAAGACCCTGTGTTTGTATCTACATTGAACGGTTGTGATTATACTTTATCTGTGTTATATATAATACGTTACTGCTTCGTTTAAAATTGGAAAATCAGATGTACATGGAAATGCCGCTCTAAAGGCTCAAGAAATTTAAAATGTTATAAAAATCATATCCATGGACACTGTCACAGAATATAAAATGAATAGTGATCTAGAAGTCGTTAAAAATTTACTTGTGAAAAATTCTTTATATAGTGTAATGGAAAAACAGTACTGAATTGTATTTTGTAATAGAAGTTTATAAAATAGTTATAATTTTTGCACAGTTATGAAGTTTTGGTTTTACTACACATGAAGATTCATAATGTATGATACATTTAATGCACAGAAATCTTTATAGTATCTGGCGCTAAGCATACTGCAACTAGTAGATTTAACATTATGTTCTTGGTGCATAGCATGTTACAGCCAGTGAAGTTTATATTGGTGCGTATGTGACGCAAGTAGAGTTTCCAGGGTGTTTCTGGTGCACAGCACGATCCATCCGTGGAAAGTCCTGTGCATAGCATGTTGCAGCCAGTGGAAGTCCTGGTGCATAGCACGTTCCAGCCAGTGGAAGTCCCTGGTGCATAGCATGTTGTAGCCAGTGCAAATCCTGGGTGCATAGCATGTTGCAACCAGTGGAAGTCCTGGTGCATAGCATGTTGCAGCCAGTGGAAGTCCTGGTGCATAGCATGTTGCAGCCAGTGGAAGTCCTGGTGCATAGCGTGTTGCAGCCAGTGGAAGTCCTGGTGCGTATTGACGCAGCCAGTGGAGTTGTCTGCATTCCTTGTGTGTAGCACGTCGCAGCTTGATAAAGTCTGGTCGAATAGTATGTTGTCAGTGGCGTTATCATGATGATTGCTCAGTTAGCAGATTGTGATGCAGCCAGCAAATAATTTACAGCGATACTATGGTATACAAAATTGATATATTTGTACATGTGTTTATTCTTAAAGGCTTGTTTGAAAATTCTAATTGATTTTCAGAACTTATTGTCTTTCGGCAAGAAAATTGAAGGAAAATGCTTTACGGCGAAAATCATGATGATTTCTTGAGCTAAACAATCGTCATTTGTTTTGTTTGGAATGTAAAGATGTCGTTTTTATTTAAAAATTCATAAATGTATAGGAGATATACATGTTTTCAATCTGGCCAATGGAAAAATCAAAATCTATATACATAAAGAATATACATCGTTCAATCTGGCCAATGGTAAAATCAAAATCTATATACATAAAGAATAACGCACATAAATTGTAAGTGATGAAACATATTGTTTAAAGTCAATATATCGTAAATTCTATGTTTGACCTTGTCAGCAAATACAATTAAAAAAAAAAAAATTGTTAGTCCATTATTAAATGAATTGAAGGTTATGATACAACTGTGACCGGTTAACTCACTCCTCCATGGCACCTGCATATTATACGTGTTTGCTCTGCTCTTGTTTTGTATATTTGTTTAATGGACGATTTACTGTTCGTTATTTCCATATAGCATTTGTCATGTATGAAAAATGAAACAGCGCATCTTAAAGACTGAAAAATAAAATCTTTAAGACTTTTACTTTTATAAAAGAAAATATATGTATACGTTCAATCTTGCTAATGGTGAAATACGTGTCAATAATATATTAAACACTCAGATATATGATTTGTTTAGTTCCTTATGTTTGAAAGCTTAAGATGAATGGTTTTGTTAATTGAATTAATACTTTTGGAGATTCGATGTTATTTTATGATACTTATTCTTTATCAATTATAGAAAAAGCAAAACGGACCTGAACAAAGTGAGTACGATCTAGTTTTTTATTTCCAGTACCAGCGTCAAAGCTATGGTTGCTTTGTTACAAAAGCTTGTCTTAAAAAGGATCATTGTTCTGAAGACATATATTCAACACAAGAATTGGATAAACATTTTGAATGTTTTATATTTATTTGGGCAAATATAGGTTAAGTTTGCATATCTAGTTTTACTTAAAATATAAATAAATAAATAAATATATTTTCCACCAGAAATTGTTAAACACACATATGATCAAGAAAAATGCAAGAAAGGTCAACATTCACAAAAATGTTTAGCATAGAATCCTCATATAAATGATCATTAAATTTAACTGCTTCTTGAGCTTGTAGAAAAACCAGAGCCCTCTTTCTTTATGTTCGAAATATTGGCAAGCAAGCGCTTCCATTCCTATATAGACAAGTGTTCTTGTTTTGATTGTAAATAATTTATGTTCGTTTGAGTGAAACGAATTAGAACATAAATTAATTTATCATATGTACTAGGAACACGTGCTTTTGTTTATTATGTGCTAATAAAAGCGACAGTAGCTATTGGTCAGTATTTAAAGGTCGATACCTGTAGAACAGGTATTCACTTTAATCACGATTTTAACTCATTCGAAGGCTTTGCTTTGCGACATTCACACGCACCCACCCACCCTCTTACTACTTACTTCACCCTTTTACCCGTATTTTGTTTAATAAAGAAAGTAATTGTTTTCATTACAAGAAAATTAAAAGTTTTGTACACAACGGATTAATTGTCAAAGATGGGAAACAATTTGCTTAGTCGCTTTAAATAATTTTATGTAAAATTTGATATAAATGTAAGATTGTTGTGTAATGGTACACAGTACCTACACATAGTCGAAATGTATTTACAGATAGTTCTAACTTACATTTATTTTGCATAGGTTTTACTTAAACTAGTCATGTAATTGTACATTATAATATATGGCCCTTACGTAAGTTTGTGAGAATGAGTCCGCCATTCATTTTGTTTACCTCGCAATTGCTGCGGACTTACAGGTTTCCATAGTTTTTTCAACATAAATCGATGTTGTTTTTTATCTATGGTTTTTCCTGGGCGGCGAGGGAAGCATAATTATATTCATACAGGCATTATATTTCGTTTTTAATCGGTAAAGTGAGGACATATAAAAGCATTGTGTTAAAATGCATTTTTTACTCTTATGTGTGATTAATAATATTTTTGATATATTGTAGAAGGAAGGTAGAGAATCGGTACCATTGAAGACTTTATGTAAATGTATACGTCTAATAAATATTGGCAAGCAAGCGCTTCCATTCCTATATAGACAAGTGTTCTTGTTTTGATTGTAAATAATTTATGTTCGTTTGAGTGAAACGAATTAGAACATAAACTTCAGATAGAAACACATAAACTCTGAAAATTTGAATAAAATCGAACGAGCAATCTCTGAGAAATCTTCTGCACAAATTTTGTAAAGAAAAAAAGAATAAATAATAATAATAAAGGTAAAAAAGAAACCGAAGAATAATAGAAGGGTCTTCCGCTGAAAACAAGAAGACCCTAATAATAATAATAAGAAACAGAGTAAAAACAATATGTTCCCCGACTTGGTTTGGGGAACATAACTAACATCAGTATGCATCAGCAAGTGAAGTTTGATAACACTACTGTAAATGGATTCTTTGAAACTGAGCTAAAAAATAATTTTAGAAAAGTGATGTCAAGGTATATAAATAAAATACATGTATAAGGTCAAGCTTAAATAATGTTAATGCAGTAAAAAAGCATGCATTTATAAGCATATGAAGTTCGATTGCACTTTCTTTAATGGTTTCTTAAGTGAGGTAATGTTAAGGTAAAAACAATTGATCCAGTTAAATGGTTCTGATCAATATCTATCAGCATATGAAGTTTAGTAGATTCAAATATCTTGAAGTTTCTTTGAAACTGAGCATTTACAGAAGGACGGAAGACGCACATTACAAACTCTTTATGCCGGTCATTTTCATGGTGAGGCATGAAAATGCATTGTAATAGATTAGATGTACATGTTACCTGTCTAACCTGTGTTTGCAGTATTTCATACAATTTACAATACAACAATTAACTTAATAATATAGTAAAAACATACGAATAAACTTTGCATCGACAGACATCGGTCTATCTGAAATCCTCTTGACATTACTAGTAATAGAAAGATACTTTTTTGAGTGAATGCCTCAAACACTGTTGCATTAATACTAAACCTGCTCAAATAGTTGGAATTGCATTGATTTGTATGATAACACGAGGAAGAACATGATGGGTTTGCATGTTCCTTTATGCTTTACACTAAAACATAATGTCAGACAGCTTAAAGATAATCATATTGGGCAAAAACGATACCCAATCACCTTATTTCACCTCGAGGAATCTGCTCTCACAATAGAGTAACTATATAAATATACTCGTATTGCATTTAGGGTTTATTTGATAAGCTTGATCAGTGAGCTATGCAAATCATTTCATTGTACATGTACAGACAGCTAGTTGAATCAGAAGAGGGAAAGAAAATGTTTACAATGTGAATCAAGTATTTTTTTCTCCTCCATGGATCTGCATGTTCGTTATTCATATGTTGAGCCCCTTGAAGATCCTAATGTACGGGCCACACCCATTACCTTAAGCTTATAATAAGATATAAAAGGTACATAAACATTTTATCAGCCCTTGTCTTTGTTAAACATTACTAAACGAATGAGGAACTTAAACAAGTTACTGTTTGGAAATGTTATA
>NW_026927285.1:0-29933 GCF_032062105.1 Saccostrea cuccullata | reverse complement strand
AAATAATCTTGAAATACTGTCTTTTTTTTACTTCAGTCTGCACATCAAGTACTTGAACTATTTGAATGATTATAATATTAATCTAGCCCTCTACCAAATTGGTAAAAATTATGACCCCAGGGTGAGAGTTTAAATGTGAAGATAGGTCCCTTTTGATGATAAATAGACACATATGATCAGATCCTACAGTGACACTCATAACTTATAAACCTCCCACTACTCCCTTTTGTATATAAAGCACTTAAAGTATAAGTGCATGATTGGGAATTTAATCTACTGTTCTGAAGAGCAAAGGGTTTTCTTATAAAAGTATAAAAATTATGTCTCCTGACAGGCGAAAAAACATCTTTTTATGCTTGATCTTTGATTGTCCCATACATAATTAATGAATTGTTAATCTATTGATCTAGCGTTTTTATATACTCTGGTGATTATAAAGATCCTTGTGTCTTTGTTATAATTATGCGCTATGACTTTCATTTTCGAGAAAATTGTTTTTACAGACAGACAAATGTTTTAAAGAGTATTTATTTTTTTCCTTAATTACTTCTTAAAAAAAAATGTTTTCCTCATCCTGACGTTTTATTTGCACTCATAGAAAGTTATGTTATTTATTGTAAAATTCGTAACGAAAAAATAAAAGATAAAACTAACCCGTTTCGCAATGAAGTCCTGTATAAGTCTCCGTGCAAGAACATATGTCAGGATAAACACATGTTCCACCTTTTTCAGACAAGGTTGTTTACAAACAGCTGCAAAACAGTTGCTTTTTCATCAATATGACATTTTATAAAAAAGTTCTATATGTACTGGTACATGTACTTTATCACGTATAAAGGCAATAGTTTTGTTCTACATTTTTTTTTTTTTTTGTATTTATTTGGTTTTTGGTTTTTATACTTCAAATATAAAACTACTTACAAAAACTTCATTGTTTTCTTTTTGAAAAAAATCTCATGTGAAATAACTATAAAATCGCATAACTTTTTCATATTTACTCTTAATTCTAAAAGCAGAAATATGAAGCAAACATCTGTTTATTCATTAATTCAATGTAGACTTCATAATTGCTTGCTTGTTTTTTTAATGTTGTTTAACGTCACCTTCGTGAATTTTTCACTCATATGGAGATGCCACACCGGTGGAGCTATAAAATTTGTCCTATACTCGGCACTCAATGTCATTAAGCATTGAAGATCTTTTTCATGCCAACACCTACTGCGACACGGGACCTCAGTTTATAGGTCTCATCCGAAGCACCCACGTACCACAGTGGGATTCGAACTCGGAACGTAAAGATCAACTTCTTACTTCGCGACTCTCAGCAGAAGCTCTAACCACTGCGCCACACGGCGACTTTTATTAGTTTAAAATTGAAATAGAAAAAGAAGCGTACGTCTCTCACAGGCTCTCCCTTGATAGGAACTTGGACACATACACTGTTTTGATGAGGAGCAAGTCCCTCCATTCAAGCAAGGTGGATTACAAATGGCTATAAATTGTAATTAAATATAATACTCACTTTTGAGATAAATTTGTAATGCTTAACATATGTCATTCGTAAAATTTGTCATATCAAAGATTTTTTAGAAAAGATAAGATAAGATAATATTTATTTAAAGTCGGGTTCATCAACAAAGAACATTAGCTCTGAAGAGCTATTTTCCGACTACATAATAATGTTACATAAAATACAACAATCATACATAATAAACAAGAAACAGTTTTTAAATATTACATCGATATCACACTACTAAAATATCACTATTCCTCCGTGGTGCTTTACAATGACATATTATTCACCACATTAAAACTGACAAACCTAAAATAACTTAAACCCTGTTTACTAGTTTCTAAAAAATAAAATTAGCGACAGGCACAGCAATTACAACAATTTCCGTACCAACTATTTATGTTGGATTTAAACTGGTTAAAAGAAGTAATATTTCTAAAAGATTCTGGTAAAGAATTCCAAAGTTTTGCAGACTCATATCTAAAAGACTTCAACCCATATGTTGTTGATCTTGTTTTTGGTAAAACAGCAGTTTTTGTGTATCTAAAAGAATAAGGTGTTTCTTTAATATGAATAAAATCGTGCAGGTAAGACGGGCTTTGCTTGTTTAAAATCTTAAAACATTCTATGGCCAATGTTCTAATACGCCTGAGTTTGAGGCATGGTAATTTTGATTTGTCCAGAAGATAACTATACGAATTTTTGTAGTCATCATAAACAAACCGCAGTGCTCTTTCCTGTATTTTTCCATTTTTCTTGTTTCTCGTTCACCACAAAAATGCCAAACTAATGGGCAGTAGTTGAAGTTTGACATGATAAATGTATGATAAATAGTTAGTTTTCCTAATTTGGTCAGGTGTACCCCTATTCTTTTAAGTACATTTAATTGTTGTGAAGCTTTTTTACAAATGTTTGAAATATGAGAGCTAAACTTAAGCTCAAAATCTATAGTAACACCAAGTAATTTTACTTCGTTTTCCGGATGAATCATATTACCATCAATTTCAAAACAAATGTTTTCCTGTTTAGTTTTCTTTCCAAGACATATAGCTTGAAATTTATCGGGATTTGCTTGCATTTGATTATCTCCAAACCACTTAACTAAGTTCGAACAATTTGATTCCAAAGTATTTTTTAGTGATGTAATATCGTCACTTGAGTTTAAGAGAGTGTTATCATCGGCATAGTTGTAGAGATCACAATCTGACACAAAATGAAAAATATCATTGATAAAAATATTAAAAATAACAGGACCAAGTATTGAACCCTGTGGAACACCTTTGTACAATTCTAAAAAATCGCTACAAACTTCCCCCAGTTTTACACACTGTTTTCGATTGCTTAAGTAGCTTGAGATAAGACTAGTAGCTGCATTTGTAAAACCGTATGCATTAAGTTTTGCTAAAACTAGATCATGTGGAATACAATCAAATGCTTTAGATAAATCCATCATAATTGCTGCTGTATATTTTTTATGATCAAGGGCATACTTCCAATCCTCAACAATCTTTAGCAACACACTCTGACAACCATACCCTGGTCTAAAAGCTGATAACATATCATTAAAATGGCAATTGAAAAAATCAGACAATTGACTATGAATAACCCTTTCAAAAATCTTTGACAATGTAGGTAAAATGCTAACTGGTCTATAGTTTCCTTTTTCCAAAATACTTTGCTTCTTGTGAAGTGGAACCACTTGTGCAATTTTCATACGATCTGGAAAAACATTTTTAGGAAAACAAAAATTTACAATATTGGTCACAGGGTTCAATATATGTTCATGGCTAAGTTTAACAATTTTAGCCGAAATACCATCAATTCCAGTAGCTTTTTTCAAGCTCAGTTTGTTAATGCATTTACTTACAAAGTCATTGTCTACAGGGTGAAAAGAAAATGATTCAACAGCATCCTTATCTTTGATACTCTCACAGATTTTCACAATGCTAGGATGTTCACTATTGACATCAACACAATCTATTCCTATGTTTTTCGCAACATTTACAAAAAAATTGTTAAAAATATTGCATACTTCAACTTGATCAGACACAAGACTTTGTTTTCTGAGAGAATAATATTTTTTGATATTTACACCTTTGTTGGTCAAAAATGGTTTTATAGTTGGCCAAAAGTCTTTACTTTTTGGTCCACCTGCACACCGTTCAATGAAGTATTGGTTGACAGACTGACGCTTAACTTTAGTTACATAATTTCTTTGTTTTCTAAAATTTTCCCAATTTTGCTTAGATTTGTTGGAGGAATATAAATTATGCAGTTGTCGTTTCTTAAAAATTGCACCTTTCAACCTCTTATTCATGAAGGGAGCTGGTTTTCCCAGTACTTTTCTTTTTTCATTGGAATGTGTTTGTCGATTACTCGAGTAAGATCATTGTGAAAATTATTAAAAACAGTGTTTGGGTCACCTTGTAAAACACCAGAGTAAGATTCTTCTATAGATCTTAAGTCTTCCGTATATAAATCCATATTTAAGCTCTTGAAGCTTCTGTAATTCCTGTATTCGGAAGTTTTTAAAATAGTTTCCGTTTTCAACTGCACTGCAATAATGTTGTGAACATCACTTATTCCACAATTAAAATTACAATGATTTGCTATGATTTGGGCATTATTCGTTAAAACAACATCAATCTGAGAGGCATTGCCTTGTTTGGTAAAACATGTTTTGCCTTTTATAACATTTTCTAAATCAAATATGTCACAGATATCCAATAAAGGTTTACATTTGTCACCATCTGCTAAATCAAAATTCAAATCTCCCAGCATAAAAAAAGTATCATATTTGACTGATATTTTGTAAAGTTTTGACATGAATCATTTAAAAATTGTTGTCTTTCATACATGGTGGTTTGTAACAGCCCAGAAAAAAAGTTTTAGTAGAATTTATTAAAATTTCAACTCCTATGGATTTTACCTCATCCGCCTCCAATTGGGTCTGGGGGCCCGGGGAAATGGGATCTAGGTAAGATACCCCCCCCAGAGGAATTTCGGTCGACGCCACATGGAAAAGTCCACGGAGAAAGAGCATAAAATGAAGAGTTATTTTAGTTTACTTAGGAAAATAAGTTAGGTGTTTTTTGTCAGCATTTTTTTTAAAAATGAAAACTTAAAAGGGAGACTGTTTATGTTCAGGAGGACAATAATTTGTTTGGATTTCTGACCTAGTTTCACACAGCTATCAAATATATTGATGCTTGTCGTTATCACTTTCTAGGTCATTGTGGTAATGACGTTTCGATTTGATCTCTGATATACATTTACTACATGACCATGCAAGAAGTATTTTGGATAACTATTCATATAGTATGAATCAAAATCGTAGAAAAATAGGGGTCAGTGTGCATCTTACTTAGCTACATACAATAAATTACCTTTTTGCACATAAATCTTTATTTTTCATTAATCACTTTAACAGGTGGAGAAAATACTCAAATGGGTTTTATCCGTGAAATCGCGTAAAACCATATTAGGGTATGTTGAATCCGCAAATGGGATTCCGTCAACTTTTTATGAAAACTAAAGAAAAACAACGGCGCATTATGCCAGTTACTTTTACTTGACATCGAATTTGTGGTTTTTTTTATTAAACCTAATTCATAAGGTTGTCAAATAAGTTTAAAATCACACAACAAACACTGCTGGGGTAACAAAGAGGACACAATGGCGTTATTATTTTTCAAATAATTTCTAAAAACAAATAACTACACTTCGTTTGTCTTTTTTTCCCAAATTTAAAAGTATTCCATATACCTAATTTTCAAATTTTGTGACTATTCACAAAACGTGAAATTTTAAAGAAATTAAACGACTAACGCCGTGTTATGTAGATTTACTAAAAAATGTATGACGCCCCTTTTCTCGTAAATATAAATTACTCCTAACAGTTAATAGCATATAAGCGATCATAATTGTATATCTCTGCAATAATAGAATACCAACGTTATCATAAAAAAAAAATAAAATAAGATGAAATAAATACCCCGGAAAACAGTTTGAAAATAGCTAATTAAAGCTGAGTATCTTTTTTTATGTCAATTTAGCATGAAATTTTTATTTCAAAGACACCGTAAATTTTTGGTTGCATTTTAATATACAAAATGTACATTTTACCTTTATTTTATGCATTTGTGTGAAAATTGAGAGCGAGAAGTCATATGAACAGGATTTTCGTGTTTTTGTTTTTTTTTTGGGGGGGGGGGGTATAAATAAAAGTCAAATGTGTACATCTTTTCATGGAAATAAAATACATTGAATTTATCAATAAATCAGGTACATCATATTGAAATATGAATTACATAGTCAAGTTTTCACATTTCTTATAGGTTTTACGTTTATGAACATGTTAATAAACCGAAATAATGGAGTGTTCAATTGCCTTGGAAACGCTTGTCACTTTTTGGGAAAAAATTCCTCATCGGAATTAAAATTTTATAAAAAAGTAGCCCTTCCTTTTTTTTATGGGGTCGGAACCGGGGGGGGGGGGGGCTTTCCCCCCCCTTTTCCCCAATATATACTTAGTATAGACATTGAAACCCTTTTTACATAGGTTAAGCCCCCCCCCCCCCCTTTCCACAGACACCTCGCAAAAGGCAAAAAGGGGTTTTGGTGTTTGGAAAAAATTTGGGTATAAAGTTGAACCTAACCCCCCCCCCCCTTTCCCCACGATTAAAAATATATGACCAGTTTAACCCACCGTGACATTCAAAGAGAGGGTTTTTAGACACATGTAGAACACAGTCGAGGTTGTTTTGTCAGAGGTGGTCCAGAAACCTTTAGCCCCCCCCCCCCCCTTTTAAGTCGCCAAGAAATGGAAAAATATTATATTAGCAAATTAAACGATCAACAGTTATGTTCTTCATAAACTGTATTCCTGAAACTATCACTGTCTCTGCAAAATTTTGAAGACAATTTTGAAAAATGTTTGAATGGTAAATAAAAAGAAAATATTTTCAAAAAAAGAAAGAGGGTTCTTTTAGCCGATTTTTTAGACATTTTTTTCATTACATTATTGATACATTCAAAAATAAATTTGATTTTATGCACAAGATGAATGTGAAAGAATTAATGACGCATAATTAGATACGATAGACGATCCCTTTTTTTCGGGCATTTAAACTGGTGTGTGAAATGTGTTTCCGTATAATTTGATTTATTTACAAATTGTTCATGTTTGTCGTGTTGATGTAAATTTTAAATTCCCGAAATTCTGATACTTTACAATTCTGTTGTGTTGGGAATGAACATTAGGAAGATGCATATACTTTCAACATAAGGTAAAATATAAAGCAAATCGAACGCCTTTTTATGTGCAGATATAAAATGTACGAGCTCCACGGGTATTTGTTGTCCCGAGCGCATTAATCTTGACACCCAAATTCTTATTTGGCTAGTGATACCTTTAGAAAACATATGTATCTAGATGAAAGTTAACTCGGCAACATGCGCCATCCCATTCTTTAAGTTTTATCAGGTGATTACACCTCCTATACCCGATTTGCGGATTCAACACCCCCAATATCGAGTATTATACGCTTTTCACGGATAATACCCGATTTCGAGTATTCTCTCCACCTGTTTAACTTTATCATATTCTATCAGATGTAACAATGGCTATAGTTATAAATAATTCTACGTAAAAAGTATGAAATTACTGCGTATAAATTATTGTATGACCTTTTTAACTAAATAAGAAATATATTTTGTGAAAAAAATCTAAATAGACAATAAAATATATTCTTGTATCACTCTTTTTACGAGGGATCTTTATCGTGCCAACGCCTGCCGCTGACACGGGGCCTGGGTTTTTTAAAAGTTCCCAAGGACCCTAAATTTTTATTCAAAGCGCCGAGCGATGGCGAAAAACAGTTGCTACCCATTTTTTTTTTTATCAATTGGGTCAGTCGCGGCCAGATTCAACTCACGACCTCCTGATCACGGAGCGAGCGCTCTATGGACTGAGCCACCGTAAACGGTAGGAGGGCGTGAATTATAGCTATAACTGATAGTGATCATAAACAAATTACAAATCCCAAAAAATAAGACCAGGAAATAAGACAGGTTGGCGAAAACGAGGAAACGTGAACCTTCATATCAAGTTAGCTAAAAGTTTTCAATCCAGAAGTGATTAAAAAAAACTACAATCAATTGATAGTTTTGAAGATGAACTCGGTGAAATGAAGAAGATCTATAAGGTTTTCGAATTTTTATTTTCACCAAAGGGGTCTAATAGGGGAAATAAAACGACGTTTCTTTGCTAACAAAAGACCATGGTTCCAAAAACTCCTTTTCCATTTTATGCAATGGTCAAAAAAATTTTGAAAGATGTTTTCAAAGCAAGATTTTGTAACTCTCATTTTCATATTAATTTTTAAATTATGATTCTGGAAAAAGGTTCCAAGAATTTTTACCTTGTCAATAAGTGTTTAATGGTTGGAGTGATTGATTATTGATTGACTGTATACTGTTTAACGTCCCTCTCCAGAATATTTAACTGATATGGAGACGTCACCATTGCCGGTGAAGGGCTGCAAATTTGGGCCAGCTCGGCACTCAGGGCCATTGAGCAGGGAGGGATCTTTATCGTGCCACACCTGCTGGGGAGGGGCCCCGGTTTAAACGGTCTCATCCGAAGGACCGCCCCATTTATCGCCTTTTAGACAAGCAAGGGGTACTGAGGACCTATTCTAACCCGGATCCCCACGGGGAAAAAACAATCAAAATGTACACTTACGAATATCGATCTCAAACCAATGTACTGCCCGCTGGACAACCGAGGGTTTTGCTTAAAAAAACGCCTCCCTTCTGACAACTTGGGTCACATAGAGCTGTTACAAATTAAAGTCTATCCATTGAATTCATGTTTGAAACTTAATCCAAAATTTACTGGAAGATATGAGATCAAAATATCTTTGCTTTAAATTATAGGCCACATAAAAGTTTTTTTTTGAAATGTTATTCAAAGAAAATTAAAAAATATATATATATTTTTGTATCATGTACAATTTAAAAATTTAAAAGGGTTTTGTAAAAAAGTAAGTGTTAAAAATTGAAAATTGTTATGCATTGACCCAGTGTATCCCTGGTCACAAGAACAAATGTCCGGACCTTTCAGGACCCCCAAAATTACGGCAGGGTTCATATAGCTGTAAAAAAAATTTGAAAACTCTCAACTCTCAGCTGTAAACAAAAAAAAAGAAATGCTTTATTTGTAAGTAAACGTAATTAATACTCAATATCTTCAAATGTTGTTAAAAACATTTGAAATACTCTCAATTGTAGACAAAATATGTGAAATAATTTCAGTTATAAACAAAAAATTGATAAATCCTCTCAAATGTAATTAACAGTTAGAAATACTAGGCTGTAATCCCAAAAATTAGAAATATTTTCAGCTTCGAAGAATGACATGAATACTCTTGCTCCTGTGTAAAAATAAGCATATAAAGGTATTGTTTTCAATACCTAAAAACTAAGAGCAAGTGGTCAGGAAAGAAATGTTTTGAAAATTTCACACAAAGACTTTTCGGACATAGGTCCCCCCTTAAGATTGAGAATATCTCAGAAAATTATCATTTGGAAAGGTACATTGTAGAGTTTGTGTAAATGTATGTTGCATAAAATAGTTTTATATTTCAAACCTGTGAATTTACCTGTTATAAAATCTTGTGTATTTTTAAAACTATATGTTATGCCTATATATTTATCATGGTTACATGTACCTATTGTACTTTGTATGTACATGTATCTTTCTAGAACCCAACACAATGGCTACATTTCTTCAGCAATTCAAGACTCTTATGTACAAAAATATTTTGTATAAGAAAAGAAACAAAGGCCAGCTTATACAGGTAATCATATATTAATACAGTATGGTTTTCCTTTTAGTTAATATATTTGTTACATTTTAACAAATCTTGTAAGTTGTAGGGCAAAGCAGTAAATTTCCCTCTTTGAGCAACCAATTTTAAACATGCATGCCAGAAGTATATTGGGGAAAATATTTACAAATTGAAAGTTAAAAAGGAAGAGTAACAAGCACATGCATAATAACAGCAAACATAGTGGAATTATTATTTAAGATGTGTACTTTTTGCAATCATGGCCGTAGCACGATATATTTCTGTTATGTGAGCTTCTTTTTCTCTGTAGGAAATATTATCTCCCATTTATTTCGTTGCCATCTTGGCCATGACCAAAGCGTTCCTTCCCCTAGATCCCAAACCTGCCATTACCAACATTCCCTTGGTGCATCCGGAGAATTTTTCTGTCAAGAGCACGGGGAAAATTCTAGTATGCCCTGACACCACCTATACCCGCACCATCGCAGCCGATGCAGCCAGCATCTTCCAGCAGCTGTTGAGTCTGAACTCGACTCCTACCTTGGAATACTATCCTGATGATGTTGCCATGGTAGCAGCTTTCAAGGCCAATTACTCTGGTATTTCAGGGTAACTATTTCTTATCTCACTTATATTTTTGGAATCCTGCATAAATTTTTGCATTTTAGATTTTGTGGAAATTTAACCCTTATAAAAGATTATGATGTAAATGATAGTACAGTCAGTTTGTAGATTTGATCATATTGATTTTTTTTTATTGTCAAGGTTTACAGGACTGCAGTTCATGTATAATAATGGTAGCAATCTATCCTATGCCATCAGGATGCCCATTAATGACATTGTAGATACAAAGAGTAGCAGCATGTATAGAACTGCAAGTAAGTACAAAAGATTCCTCCAACAATAAGATTCTAATGTTGTTTACTGTATTTACTCATTACAGTCAAAACTTTTTATTTTGAATCCATTTGGATTTAGAAAAACTTCCTAGATATCCAGCTTGTGGTTTCCGATGATGACTCTAAGTTTTCTTTGACATATTCATAGTTTTTGGGATAACAAAGTTCAACTGTATTTCAATTCTTTATTTGACAAATTCAGCTGTATTTTAGTATGGATTCGGTAAATCAGAAGAAGTACATGTAATACCTAAATCTTGTACATTGTATGTTGTATCAAAATTTCAGACGACCAGTGTCGGAATGGTAATGGCCTGGATTCCTATTCCTGTGATGTTCTGAAGTATTTACACACAGGCTTCAGCATGATTCAGGTGGCCACAGACACAGCTCTGTTGAGGGTAGGACTCGGATTTTTAGTATATTAATACACTCCTAGCATCAGCAAAATAAATGTTTTTTTTTTGTTTGTTACTTTCATGAAAAGATTTTTACTTTATTCTCACAAGTTAGATGTACAGATGTACAAATATCTGAACATACATTTAACTATAATTCTCACTACATGCATATATTGACGATATCATTTTCAGAAAATTTCTTTTATTGTACATATAGGCCTACATTTACAGTGCATTTAGGGTAATTTTTGAGGATGTTTTTTTTCATAGAGTCACTTTGGCATAACATCAATACAGCCACCTGATCTTTCATTCCAACTGATGCCATTGGACAAGTACCAACCAGACACTTCATACATACAAATCATATCGTCTCTCTACTTCGTGCTGGCCTATGCTCAGTTTGTCAATTTTCTTGCCGCCAACATTGTAAACGACAAAGAGAAAAAGATCAAGGAAGGAATGAAAATGATGGGCTTGAGAGATTCCGCCTACTGGGCTTCGTGGGCATGTGTATATTTCATCCTGATCACCATAGTTACAGCTGTTGTGACGCTGATAGCGTACGTGGCCCAGTTTTACAAAAACAGCAACATGTTCTTTTTTTTCCTTATTTTGGAGTTTTACGGAATGTCTCTGATCACTTTTGCCTGGCTTATCACACCATTTTTCCAAAAAGCGCAGACGGCCGGTGGAATTGCCAGTTTGACCTCTATGTTGACCTCGACCCTTTACCTGGCGGTCAGTATGACCCGGACGGTGACCAGTACTGGGGAGGTGACCTACACCATCCCCCCAGTGGGCAGGGGATTTCTCAGTCTCATATCCCCCTGTGGTGTGGCTTTGGCCATTGATCAGGTAAGGAATAAATGGAAATATTCACATTTCCAATGAATTTCCTCTATGATTCTTTACAAAATAAAATGCAGTTTATTTTCTTATGAACTACATTACATATGTACCACGAATACATCAATATCTCTATTGTTACATCATAATACCGCACTTGACGTAAAAAAAATATAGTGCACACTGATTTGCTTTAAAAATGACACTTGAATGACGTAAATTTTTTGGCAAGTCATCAGAAAAATAATGTAAATATAAGAAATGAATTTAATTTTTGGAGATTCATGAGGTATATGAACTACAACGCTTCACGCCGGCATATTTATCATGAAGCTCTAACGCGCTTCATGAAATATGCCGGCGTGAAGCGTCGTAGTTCATAACCTCATGAATCTTCAAAAATTAAATAGACCATTTCAGTTTTATTGCGTTAATATAAATCAATAGCAATAATCATTGCGTTTAATAGCTGATATCTTTGTGCTTAAACGTGTTCAACACTTTTCGTTCATCACAAAAGATTGCGATGCTCGTTTCTTGACCCTTTTACATGGTTTAAACTTAAGTCTTTTATTTAGGTAACCCTTTCAAATACTATAATTGTTATCTATGGAATTGATTCAAATATTACATTAAACATTTAAAAATGAAAAAAAAAATCAGTTTTAGTGCAGAAAATTATGTAAAAAATGCAGTTTGGTGGCGGGTCTTACCAAGTTCCATAGATCCTATCTATGCACTCCGTCATATTGTATTTTTCTAGTACCAAAACTGTCTTTTTACAGGGGATAGTCCCAAAGAAACTAAAGGAAAAAAAGTATAATTTTTTTAACACTATGATCTAAGAAAGCCATGAAGGGACACGCCAATTTTCAAAAAAAATAAAAATTAATTTGGGTCTGAATTCACATCCATTCCGACGGATTACCAATTCGTTCCCCCGATTTATAATTCGAGATCTCAAATACGCAATCCGTTCTCAAATCCAATTCGTTTTCACAGTTTATCAATTCGTTCCCTCAAATTACACAATCCGTTACTCATTTATTTCATTTTCTCAAATTAAACAATTTGTTCTCTCGGAATGAAAATGATTCCACCATTTATTATTATTTATCTGCACATATCGGATATGACAACCGGTTTAATGGATAGAAATGAAGTGTTTTCATCCTATTTTTTATTACAAATTCAGTTAACATGAGAAAAATCTTTTTTAAATCCATATGCTATAAGATAGTTGTTCAAAACAAGTCTTAGACTTCTATGTTACATGTACATTAGAATCATTGAAAAAAAAGTTTGGAACCACAGGTTGCTATACAAATTCATGGAAGCATTAATTGAAATTGATAAAAGGGGATAGGTTTTTCCCAAGCCTTTGTACTCGGATATAAGTATATGTTATGTATAGGTATAAAATTCGAGAAAACGGTTTTCCAAAATCATTTGACTGATATTTTGATCAGTGGGATCAGATTGTGTTATTCGAGATCTCAAATTAAAAAAGAGACTCGAATTAAAAAATGTGAAAACGAATTATGTAATTCGAGATCTGGAATTATAAATGGTGGGAACGTTAGTTATTTGTGACAACGAAAATGAATTCAGATGCGAATTAAAAATGAGGGAAAAATTATACTGGGGAACGGATAGTGTAATTCGAATTAAATTTGATTTTACTTTTTTGAGAAATCGACGTGTCATTTCATGGTTTGATGATCACCCCATGTTTTTAATTTGATCTATAATTTTTTTTCACAAAATATTTTTTTTTTTTCTTCTTTTTATCACTTTGACTAACAAGGTACTCGATCGACAACTTGTATGAAAAACTGTTTACTAAAAAAGAATTTTGATTTATATCATTTATATCCCTAGATTTTAATAAAAAGGGGGGAAATCACGAGCAACCAAAAAAATTCATATGGTCTGTCAAAAAATGACGCGAGAGAGAGAGAGAGAGAGATGCTTAAATTGTTTTAAAACCCCTAAGATAATTGAAACTATAACTTACTCAAGTTGGTTAAGCAAAAACCAAAAACCGGTAAAAAAGAGGTTGTGGTGCATACTGACTAAAATTCTCTGCAACAGTATGTAAATTATTCCAAAAGAGGCCTTTTTATTACAATCAACGCGGAAATAAAACAACAAAGAGAAAGCGATATCACAAATTGATACGTGTTTTTTGAAATCAATTTTTAATCAGCAGGTATACAATTAACTTCAATAAAAGACTCTCAGCTTTAGTATACATGTACGAGATGGATTGTATATATGTTAGGATCTAAAGTGTTCAACATTTCAAAGAGAGAGAATAAAATATACCATGCTTAAACTTGAACACTCAGTTAAAAAAAAAATTCTGACACATACCGGTAATTCAGACATAAGAAAAATTATGGATAAGTACAGTCAGATCAAGTTGTTTCTGTCCGATATCGATAAAGCCACTTTCTTTATGAACAAATAAGAAATTTGAAAAAAGCATCAGTTCATTTAATTTAAAAAACTTTCAAATGTGATTTTTTAAAAAAAATTAAAAATTTTGGGGAAATTCATCACGACGCCTTTTCAGAACGGAGTTATGGCTTCATGGTAAAGATGTATGAAGCTGGGGGTTGTAGTTTATGTACTTGGGTAAATTTCAAAAATTCAAGTCAAGGTTACTTTTTTGTTACCAAGGTTTGTAATAGCCTTTTTTTTTTTTTTTTTTTTTTTTTTGTTTAAAAAAGTTTGCAACATAAAAAGGGGAAAAAGCTGGAAAAATTCATAGAAGATAAAATCAATTTAGTCTTTTGAATACACATCCACCCATGATTTGATATTTAGTAGATTTTAAACTTTTTTACCGTTGGAAAATTTTCAGGAAAAAGCACTTCGCATACGTATATCTTTCAAAGAAGTTTTGTGGGAAAACAATCCCTACACTATAACTCATGAAAAGAGCAAAATTATTAAAAACTGAAAAAATAAAATCTTTAAAAACAAAGAAACCGATCGAAAAACACATAAGTTAAGATGAGATTTTTTTAAAAAGCAAACGGGCATCCAAAAAAATTTTTAAACCCCAAAAATATCATTGAAAAACTAATTTTTGATTTTTCTCAATTTGCTGGTTCTCCCAGGCCTTCAAGTATCAGTTCCATGTTAGTAT
Organism: Saccostrea cuccullata; assembly: GCF_032062105.1. NCBI lineage: Eukaryota > Metazoa > Mollusca > Bivalvia > Ostreida > Ostreidae > Saccostrea > Saccostrea cuccullata. The sequence goes on along the minus strand of NW_026927285.1, from coordinate 15,261 downwards.
TTTCCCCAGTTCTTCATGTTCGGCTGCTAATGTTACGCAACTCCAAAATTTTCCATGGTCAAACCCACCCCTTCGTAACAATAGCCAATCAGAGATGTCCATCATAATCACGTGTTTTGATGCGTCTTTTACTCCCAGTCAGCGCTGTGTCATTCTGCTTTGTCAACGCTATCAATAACAGCAAAAAAATTAGCACACACCACCACCCCAGTTTTTCCCACCTTGCATTTATATGTTTTAAATTGATATAGAGATTATATTTGAAATATTGGCGCATTTATTTTTGTAGTGCCATCTTTTTGCTTATACCTACTGTTTTTTTTTTAAATATTGTTTATCTGTTTTAGGTGATCAGTATATTAATATGTATTATTTCGTCGTTTTAATGACATATTTCATCTAAACAATGGTGTTGATTTTATTTGATTTTTCTAGCAAAACAGAGCTGCATGAGATTGTGATAAGGAAACAAAAAAAATATCATTGATTTTTTATGTTGATTTCATCGGATGTTATTTTCAATCGTAAATGTCTCTTGGTAGGAATTTTTCGGATGGTACGGTATAAAAACAATGAGGGTTTCTGACAGAATCTGTTTTAAATAATTTTTACTTTCCTGGTCCATTTTCCATGGTTTATGAAAAAAAAAGGGCCCAAAAATTTTATTTATTGGGAAAAATAGAACTTATTAATTATCATATACAAAAGTATTCTAACTAGAAGATGAGGCTAAATTAGGGTAAACATAAGGCTGAAAAAATAGAGACTCTAGCTATATATTTAATATTACTGAAGATTACAATTAATATCACAAACAAAAAAAAAAAAAAAATATAAGAATAGGGTATTACTTCAAATTTCTATCAAATTCATTTGGATATCATTTAAGAAAAATAAACCATTTGATTTTTTAAAACAGGATTGACAGTTATTTTGCGAGTCATGAACAAAGGGGAACTAAAGCCAAAAAAAAGGAACTGGAGTTTTGGCAATGTTAAATACAACTTTATACAACTCTTTTTTTTCATAGTGTCGTCTTTGCTCTATTTAAAATTGTCTTTAGTAATATATTTGACCTATAAGCGTTTTAACCGTTTGTTATTTTCGATTAATTTTTATCAAACCAGGTCTGTTAACCTTTTGGGGGTAGGGGGGTTTTAATTGTTGCATACATTTTAGTATTACCAATGGCGTCAAATTCACACAATATAACATGTTTTGAAGAAATTGAGAGGAAAAGTAAAGTACGAAGGAAAGTTAAAATTTACATTTTTGGAATTTTAGATTTATCATTTAAATGTTAACATTTTCATTCTAATTATGTCTGATATGAGCCGTGACATTTTAGTATTGTTAGCTTTTATTTGATAGTTTTTGAAATATTTATTAGATCTGTAAATCTTCCATTTTTTTTTGTCAAATAATTCATGATAAAATTTAATTTATAAAGAAAAGAACTATTGTTTTTCATTTGTAAGAAGTTTTTCTTTTCAAAAACATCCTTTTATTTTACTCAAAGTTTTTACCAAAATCATATGTTTAAAAAATAATGGTTTACCTTTAGAATCATCTTCGCTAGTCAAGGGCTTCTGATACGCTACTCTCCTCACAAGGAATAATGAGATAAATTTTCATTTTGAATATCGAAACCCTTGGCTAGCAAAGATGCATTAGAATTAGGGCATAAATTATTTGTCAATTCTTCTTGCAAAAAAGGGGTTGTATTAAGTAGAGTACTATTATTGAATGTAAAAGGGATCGAAGAGTACGAGTGTTTTTTACAATCATATTTGTACCACGATGAAGGAGAGTCATATCATTGTTTTCTTTTAATCATATTACTATTATCTTTCCTTACCGTTTGGTTTGTAAGATGTAACACAATAAAACATGATACACATGATGGAGCTGATTAAGTTATCTGAGTATGATAACCATCTACCGATTTAAAACCTTTCTTTCCGAACTGGAGGACATTGGGCGGATTGAATGCATTAAAATGCTTGATAAACAAGCTTGCATGTGCAGGAATATTCTACAATGCCTTGCCCAAAATATTGTAAATACCAACGAATAATCCTGCCGGATCCATTGTCTACGATGTTCAACCCGGGTTTGGGGATTTTTGGAAGAATATCATAAAAATTTTTTTTTATATGAATTGGTAAGTTTTTTTTTAATATGTTCCCCATAGCAAAATTTTTTGGGGGATCTCACTCCTCCATGGCCCCTCTGATGTTTCGGAGGCCCTTGTTTGCTCTGATACATTTTGTATTGTTTAATGGACTTTGATTTTGATTGCTGTTGTAATCTCCAAATCCTTCTACAATTTTTCTGAAGAAAAACATATAAATGTCTTAGAATTCACACTGTAATGGTTCCAATCATATCTTTATTAGACATTTAAGAGAAAATAAACATATCTTCGATTTCATTCAAAATCTCTTTAATATATTAATTTCTGTTTCTCAAAAGAATGGATAACAATGAAATCCTAAGTTTGAAAGTTTAAATAATCTGCAAAATCATAAGAACCAAATCGCTAATGATTAAAAGTTATTATTTATTTATTTAAAAATTAAAAGTTATCTGTAGAGTTTGTCATTCACCTTAAAGAATGAAATCGCCAATAAAGCAAAAAAGAATTAAGAGGTTCTTAAACATGACACTTTTGTCTAACAAAATATAAAAAGATAAAAGTCTGTGTTGTAAAAATAAAAAAAGATAAACCTCAACAATACCCTAATCTTTAAAAAAAATCTAAATTATTACTTTTTTCTCTTTTAAAAAATTAAAACATTTAAGTTTAACCAATTCAAAAGTTAAAGATGAAGTGAAAATTCAATAATGCGAATCACTGGAGATAAAATAAAAAATAGTTCTTTGAACATAAATTTTTGGACCTTATACAGGTACATGCCCCGTGGGGACCCGGGGTTTAGAAGGTCTCACCCCCCCTTGCTTGTCGTAAAATGCGACCACATGGGGCGGTCCTTCGGATGAGACCGTAAAAACCCGAGGCCTCGGTCACAGCAGGTGTGGCACGATAAAGATCCCTCCCTGCTCAAAGGCCGTAAGTGCCGAGCATAGGCCTAAATTTGAGCCCTGCACCGGCAATAGTGACGTCTCCATATCAGTGAAATATTCTGGAGAGGGATGTTAAACATATACAGTCAATCAATATACAGGTAAATATAAAATATTAAAAAGAACAAAGGTTTTGGAACAATGTAATAAATATTGTGAATCTGTTTTTACATTTTTAAAGGTTGTGACCACGGCTGGCGTTTTTTTCAGACCACTGCTATTTAGTCGTCGGGAAAAAATTTTTGGCATAAAGCTAAGGTAAGTAGTCATAAATAAAAAAAGTATTCCTTAAATATCACAAAAAATGAGTTTTTAAAATGATATTAAGGTACGTCACTGTCAACATTTTAAAAAAGTTCAGGCAAAACTTATCACTTCAAAACTATTTCATTATAATTCAATTTTATTACACATTTGACTTAAATTTTTCAACATTCAATAAAAAACTTGAAATTCACAAAGAAGTAAAATTTTATTTAATTTTGTGGGAGGATATTATAGAAAATTCTGCAAATCTGCAATTTATTAAATTTTAAATGTCTTAAATTTATTTTCAGAATCAGAGAAATTTTTTCTGCCATGATCGATATGCTAGGAATTTTAAATAGGGGCCCATTCATAACTTATATTCATAACTCAAAATTTTGATAAAAAAAAAATATTCTATTGCCTATTTTGATTGTTAATACCCCAATATGCCATTTTTTATTTTAAAAAAGGGTCACAAAAAATTAACTTTAATTTGCAATATTATTTCAATGATATATTATTCAAACTTTTTTACGTAAAATAAAAGTTATAGCCACTGCATACTGGCCCCTATTTTTCTCATTTTAAAGTATCTATTGAATACTCATCAAAAATATACTTTTCATAAAATCCTTGATCTATCAAATTTCAAGAATGAAATACCTTAAACATTTCCATTTGAAATTCCATTACAATATATTTTTAATGAATATATACCAAGGGTGTATAATATATTTTTGTCAACAATATTATCTTACTTAATTTTTTGAGTCATCAATAATATATATTTTTTATATTTTCATAAATATTTTGCATTTTTCACCTTTTGTTTGGCCACGGGCTCATAGCTTAGTGTGAAAGTCATGGAGCGTTCTTGGCCAATCCCCTCCGAGAAAAAACTGGATTACAGAAAAACTCTTTGGCCTGTATTTTGTTCGTTTATTGTTTAACATCCCTCCCTAGAGAATTTTTCACTTTTATGGAAACGCCACCACTTGCCGGTGAAGATGTGCAAATTTTTACTATCCCAATATGAAGATTATATTTTTCGAAAGGACGCTAATGGAACAAATCTCAATTAAAACCCAGACTCAGTTTATAAACCTATCTTAAAACGTTTTTTTTTTTTTTTTTTTTTTTAAAACTTAGAATTAAGGGAAAATCAATATCATTATAAATCTCTGCACAGTATAAATATCGTACATCTGTTTATTAAGAAGACTCATTTTTCTAGATAATCAAACTTGGTCGTTATTACTACCACGTATGGATTGGTGCAAATGATATTACAAAGAATTTCATCTGAGTGATGTGAATTCATTCTGAATTTTTCAATAATCAGGAAGAACCGAATGATGATGAAATGGAGAAGACTGTGTGGCAATTATTCAAAGGGGAATTGTGGAACGATCTACCTTGTTCGTTGAAATGCAGTTCCATTTGCAAGAAAATAAATTAATTGAAGTGTTTGTAATAATAAAAAAACTTTTAAAAAAAAAATAAAAATTCACTGCTAATATTTACGGTCCTTTATTTTTCTTTCTTCATATATTTTTTTTTTTTTCAATTCTTACTTTCAGAACTAGAGCTTTTTAATTGTAGCCCTGTATAAGTTGCTCTTTTTTCATTTCCATTGAACATAATTTATTGAAAAACTGCATAAAAAAATACTGTGACCTACATCCAACATTTAGAAATATCGACGATGTATTATCAATTAACAATTATAGATACTTTCATTCATATGTCGATTCGATATACCCCAGTGAACTTAAAACGAAGGACACCCCATACCCCTGATGTGTCTGTTTCACATTTGGATAAGGGCCCAAAAAAAAACGAAAATGTTTGACAAACGATTTGTTACAACTTCTCTTGTAAAGTTTTTTTTTTTATGCAATGTTATCCCCCTTTTATCCGCACATTCATCGTCACAACCCTCGGCCAAAATGTACATCCTCTTAATTCTGGGGGGGGCTTAAAGGGACCGTGGCTTGAACGATATTGCAAATTGTGTTTAAATCTTTCAACTTATTCGATACTTACGAGCATGGTTGAGTACTGACAGTATTTAAAGCAAAGCAGGCTACCGAAAAAAGTTGATCTTAAGGATTTTAAAATTCAGTTTAAAAAATTTGGGATTTTAATAAATTCTGTGGTCATTAAAATAACTTAATTTCATTGTGTCCATTTGATAGCATTTTTCATTGGTCGACCTTGTGGCGCATTTAATTTGATTACGGAATGTTTGGTATAATTGATCAATACATGCGGCACAATGCAAAAAGGGTTTCCGGTTGACGGGGGAAACTTACTCCTCCTACGACCCATCCCACCTCTGGAATTTCAAAACCATTATTTATGCAATCTTCAGAGATTTGTTTTTTTAAAGATTTAAAAAAAATGTTATTTGTTTGTTATCTTCGCCTTTTTCATTGAGTAAGAGCATTTGTATTTTGGAAAATAAATAAATTAAATCAATATTTTGAAAAAAAAAACAAAAAGATTTAAAACGTGTAATGCTTATATTTTTACAATAGTTGTATAAATGGATAGGGAACTGTTTCTATTAAATTGAACATAAAACAATATACATTTTTTGAAAAGGAATTTGTATTTGAACATATCATTTTATCACTTTGAAAGAGACAGAATGAATCAGTTTAAAAACTGCAAATATATAATTTATCATAAATGACGAGTTTTATAAATATGAAAAGTTGTCTCTTTTACACGTTCGTGACATGTAAAATTGCTTTTTACACCTTTTATTATTATAAATTGAATTATTTTTAAAAATCTGTTTCAGTGATTTTACTGTTTTAATTTATAAATACAGGTAAGATGAAATACTAAAGCCGAAATATGACACAGTGTATAATGTTTTTTAATTAGTCGGACACGTAAAAAAAAAAATTGATATCAATACACTTGAACTGGTATTTGAAATAAATAAATATATTGTGCAAAGCAGAAACGCTTATCTTTTTACAATCACTCATTTACTGCCAGAAAACAAAGGAATATTTTTAATAACCAACTGGACACAACGTCAACTTTGAAAGTGAAACTAAATTAGTACTGCCGAAATAGAAATTCTAGTTTGTAATATCACTGCAAAAATTCAACATCTTTAACTATTAAAATTTTAAAAATAAACAAATCACCAGAGCAATAGAGCATTACTTCAAATTTCTACCATTTTTTTATACGATTAAAAAAGAAAAAATAAATAAGTTGATTTTTTTTAAAAGAGTTTGCTTTTATTGTGCGAGTCACAAAGGGGAACTGAACCCCTAAAAAGAATTGGAGACCTCTGGCAATGTTAAATACAAACTAATGCAACTTCTGTGGGTTTTTTTCATAGTACCCTCCTTGCTCTTTTTAAATTTTTCTAATTAATTTTACCAATAAGCATGTTTACTACTTGTAATGTTAATTTTCATTATTACTGGTGTCTTGGAAAAGGGTGGGGGTCGCATACATTTTACTACATGTACTACCAACGGTGTCAAATTCGTAACATGTTTTGAAGAAAAAGAGTAGAAAAAGCAAGAAAGCAAAATGATACCTTTTTGAATTTTTAGATATGACCATTCAAATATAACCATTTTCACTCTAAATGTGTTTGCATAGTGTGACATTTTAGGAACTTTGATTTAAAAGTTATTGAAATATTTATTAGATCCATATAGATCTTCCCCATTCCGTTCTCAAATAATGGAATGGTGAAAGAACTATTGATAATCATGCTAATCAGCTTTATATTATTTATATTATGCATCCTTTCTGTAAACAGAAAAGAGTTTTTTCCACATACAGACGTTTTAAAAATAATGGATTTTTACAAAATATATAATACCTGTACCATGATGAAAGAAAGTGCATATAGTTGCTTTCTTTTACAACTTTTACTATTCTCTTTTTTACCGTTTGGTTTAAAAGTAACACGAATATGGACAAGATCGAGCTGATAAAGATTGGAGTACGACAACCGTCTACCGAGTTTAGAAACCTTTCTTACCGAATTGGAGGGCATTGGGCTGATTGAATGCTCTATGAAATGCTTGATGAAAAAGCTTGCATGTGCAGGAATTTTTACAACACCTTGACCAAAAATTTTAAACTACCAACAAAATTTTACCGGATCCATTATATACATTTTAAACCGGGGGTTTTTTAAAAAATATAAATTTATTTTTATTGAATTTGTAGAATTTATTTATTATTGGTTTTTCCTATTTTAGCAAAATTTTTGGGAATTTTGAGGAAATTATACAACGTCTTAGAAGAATTTTTCTTTCTTAAAAAAAAAGGGGGGGGGGGAAGCAATGAAATTAAAGTTTAAATTTAAAAAAGTTGCAAAATCATAAGAGTCACAATAGCTAAAGATTAAATGTATAAAGTTACAATTGAAAGTTATCTGTAGAGTTTGTCATTCACCTTAGAAAATGAAATGCCAATTAAGCTAAAAAGAATTAAGAGGTTCTTGAAATGATCAATTGTTTAAAAAAACTACAAAAAGATACAAAGCTCTTCCTTGTGAATGAATTAAAAATAAACAACAACAATATCAAGTAAGATACAGACTGGTCATTAGAAAAATTCAAAATATTACATTTTTTTTTTCAAAAAAAAATAAAACATTGAAGTTTAACCAATTAAAAGTTGAGATGAAGTGCAAAATCAAAATTCCAATCACGAAATAAAAAAAATGAAAAAAAATAATTTTTCAAGTCACAAATTTAGGGGGCCCAAGTTTGTCTAAAAATGTTAACAAGAACAAAGGTTTGGGAACAATGAAATTAATATTGTGAACCCTTTTTATTATTTAAGGATGTGGCCACGGCTGGCTTTATTATGCAGACCACTGCTATTTAATCAGTTTGAAATGTGCAAATTTTTAATATCCCAATATGAAGATTATATTTCTCGAAAAGACGCTAAAGAAACAATCTCACTTAAAACCCAAACTCAGTTGATAAACGTATTTAAAAGTTTTCCTTTTTTAAAACTTTGAATTCCAAGGATGAACATCAATGCATAAAAATGAATCGTTGCATATTATAAATATCGTACATCTGTTTATTTAAATATATACAAGTATATCTGTACTTCCAGATAGCCGAGCTTTAACAGCTATTACAAAATTCGTATGGATTGGCGCAAATGATATTGATAAAGAAGGCTTCTGTGTGTTTTTTTTGTGTACATACTTATAGAGTTCTATATGCATTGTTGTTTATATTAATTGGGAAAAATTGAAAGATTTTAATTTTTTTGTTTTCCCTTTTTTTTGTTTTTAATTTTTTTTATTGTGACAGGTGTAACATATATTTTAATATCAAACAATACTGCTGTGTATTTTATTGGCATTTGTAATAAATGCTCTTTTCAATTCAAATACTTGTTGATGTCATTTTTGGCAAAAAAAAAAAAACAGAGCAGAGTAGATTATGGCAGAAAAATGAGGATTGGTTTTGATGTAAAAATAGACGATGGTATAAGGAGTGAGATGAAATCTACTCTGAATTTTTCGAATTGGAATGAGGAAGAACCAAATGATCAATTAGGAGAAGACTGTGTGGCAATTATTCACAAAAAGGATTGTGGAACGATCTACCTTGTTATTGAAATGCAGTTACATTTGCAAGAAAATAAAATAACTAAATTTCTATGAATAAATAATTTTCATAATTGCTCGTCTTGTTTTGCTTAATAAAACAAGATGTGTTTGTGATGCCACTGATAGCAACATAGCCAAAACTTTTTTAAAAGCAAATTGAAAATTGAATATATATATAAAAAAAAAAAAAAAAAATATATATATATATATATATATATATATATATATATATATATATATATATACCCAAAGTAGGGTCTTTACAAAAAACCATGAAAAAACCCCACCAATTTTTAAAATTAAAATTAGGATAAATTTTAGTAAAAGGAATAAAAAATGAAGGCTAATGTTTTTGTTTTTTTAAAAACTTTTCAAGTATTCATATGTGAATTTGAAAACTCTAGCTCTGATTATTCAAAAGTTATTTCCAAGGTTAAAGTTTTTGAAAAGTAGATCAAACTCTAAGGTCATGGTCAAATGCTCGAAGTTCTACATATCCAATGAAAAGGGCTTGTCACAAGGATTAAATATCCATATAAAGTATGAAAGCCGTTATAAGTCCTTAAAAATTATAGTTTTTTTTAAAGTAGGTCAAACTCCAAGGTCAAGGCAAGGGTCAAAGTTCGGCACCCAATGAAAAATTTTTTTCAAAGGATTACATATGTAAAGTATGAAAGCCCTAGCTTTACCGTTCAAATGTTATGACCAAGGTTAGAGAATTTTCATAAGTTTCAAAAAAGAAATATCCAAGGCCCAGATATCAAAGTTGTTGGTATATAATGAAAAGGGCTTGCCACAAAAAAATACATATGTGAAACATGAATGTCCTAGAATCTACCCTTCAAAAGTTATGAACAAAGTAAAAGTTTTAAATTTTTTTGTGGAAAAATGGGTGAATTCCCAAAGGGCAAGGTCAAAATGCTAATTTGGTGGTATCCAAAGAAAGTTCTTGTCACAACAAATACACATGTGAAATATGGGAGTCATATCTCCACTAAATCAAAAGTTATGGGCAATTTTAAAGTTTTTGCGGACAAACAAAAAGACAGAATAACAGACGGAAGGACGCACACAACAAAAACAAAAATCTTTGATTATGGGGGCATAAAAAATAAATCTTTTAAATATAAAAAATAAAAAATTAATTCTACATATTTTTTTTTATTTTGCCAAATTTACATGTATTTCAGAGCTATAGCTAATAATTGTCCCCCTTTTTAAGCTGCTCTTTTTTTTCATTTATATGCAGCAGATTTTATTAAAAACCACTAACTTTGACCTTCATCTCGACATTAAGATATATCGACGATGTATTATCAATTAATAATAGTTACTTTTCAATCATATGACGATTCGATATAACCCAGTAAACTCAGAATGAAGACCACCAAGTCCTGCTGTTTTACATTTGGATAAAGGCCAACTAACAACTAAACTGTGTGACAAAAGATTCGATTTCAACTTTTTTATCGTCAAAGTTTTTTATGCAATATCATCCCGGTACAACCTGCATATTCATCGTCGCAATTCACGGCCAAGATATACAATCCTCTCCATTTTGGGAGGGAAGAGCTATATGCGGACTCCAGACCGTAGTTTGAGGCGATGTTGCCTATTATGTTTAAATCTTTCAATTTATTCGATACTTACGAGCATGGTTCGAGTACTGACAGTTTTTAAAGCAAAACAGGCTACCGAAAGAGAGGTTACAGGATTGTCAACAACCTCAGTTTAAGGGTCGGGATTTCATAAATTATGTGGTTGTTAAAATGACCTTGTTAGCAAATAAAACCTGTCATTGTGTTCTTTTGATCACATTTATATTTGTGTCGACCCTGCACTTTCACAAATTATAATTTTATTCTTAATACTTAAGAACAGTGGCAATTTTGTTGTGTATTAATGTAAAATAATAAAACTGTAATACAGAAAATTCAAAGTAAAAAATTTCGAAAGGAAAATGCGCTCTTAGTACCGGGTATATTTTCAGTCCGTGCTCAGTGGTGTGTGTTCCGGCTTAAACAATTGAACACACCCGGTGAATCGTACACATTAACAATAACAGAGCTTGTGCCCTGTTTAGAAATTCACGGGTGTACTCAGTTTGTTAACCTCTGTAAAGAACACTGAGCACGGACTGACAATATACTGTGTGTAAGTTTTTTCGAACATTTCTACTCTGAATTTTCTGTATAACAATTTAATATTTTTCATTAATACACAACAAGATTGCCACTTTCGTAAGTATTAAGAAAAAATTAAATTAGTGAAAGTTCAAGGATGTGTAATCAAACCCGTCAAGAACTTTTAGATGAAAAAAGATATTTATTATTTTTTTGTATGAAATGTTATTGCAATATATAAGCCGTAATATTATACAGAAAATTTGACAAATATATGAACTTCAAATAAGTGTCTATGCACCTTTAAATGTCTAATATAATTTGATCTACAGATGTATAAGCACGTTTATTGTTTGTTATTTTCAACTTTCATCATACCAGGTGTGTTAATCATATTTGCAGGGGTAGGCGGGGGGGGGGGGTAGTCGATACATTTTAGCGTTACCAACGGCATCAAGTTAACACAACTTAAAATGTTTTAAGGAAATTAAGTAGAAAAAGTGGGAAAATGGAAGAAAGCAAAAATATACTTTTTTTTTAGATATCATCATTTAGATATCACCATTTGTTGATCTAACTGTGTCTTCAATGAGTTGTGACAATTTAGTATTTTAGTACCATTTATTTAAAAGCTTTTAAAATATTTATTAGATCCGTATAGGTCTTCCCCATTTCTTTGTAATATAAATCACGGACAGAATTTCACGATTGTAAAAGCAAAAGAACAATTGATAATAATTCGTTATCGGCTTTTTTCTTATTTGTAAGCATCCTTTCAGTTTAATCCAAAGCGTTTTTACCATATTCATACGTTTAAAAATAATGTGTTTCACCGTTGCAATTAGGGCATAAATCATTTATTTCCGTTGCATATGTCATGCTATTCTCGGCATAAAAACTGGGCTGTATTAAGCAGAGTTTTTGTGTTGAAAGTTAAAGGGATCGAAGGGTACAGGATTTTAACGTATAATATCTGCATCATGATGAAAGAGAGTGAATATCGTTGCTTTCTTTTAAATTTATTACTATTGTCTTTCCTTACTGTGTGGTTTGTAAGATGTAACACAAATATTAACAAGATCGAGCTGATTAAGTTATCTGAGTATGACAACCGTCTACCGAGTCTAGAAACCTTTCTTACCGAACTGGAGAACATGGATCACATTCAATGTTCTATGATATGCTTGATGGACAAACTTGAGTGTGTAGGAATTTTCTACAACGCCTTGACTAAATTCTGTAAACTTCCAGCAAATCATCCAAACGAATCGATGGTCTACGATGTTCAACCTGGTTGGGAGTTCTGGAAGAATATAGGTAAAAAAATAACTAATTTGAATTGACATTTGTTTTTCTTCTCTTTTTAGTAGAATTTATTAATAGTATGCGCCAAGTGTTCGGCACTTTGAAGTGAAAATGGCGGGTCTTTTGGATGATGAGACCTTAAGTAATACGTTAGGAACGATAAAAAAAAAACTCAGTGTTAAATTGCCCGAGTGTCGAATTATAAGTCTAAATTTGAAGTCATTCACTGGGTATAATGACGTCTATATATATGTGAAAAGATTCTCGAATGTGACGTAAACCAATTTACAATGAATCAATCATTAAAAAAGGAAGGGAAAATATGACTGTCCAAGACGTTTTTCTCCAAGTAAAAGTTCTAGGTACTACCGGGGTATCTGATCATCTAAATTTTCAAGAGAGAAACAATTATTTTTTGTTACCGGTACATGAAATTTTCTGTGTTAATTATAATTTTGTTCAAAAGAAGATAAAACAATTAAATTCAGACAAATTTAAAAGTTTAAGATAAGGAGCAATTCACAACAAACCCAATTATCTTGGACAGACGCAATAAATCAAAAACAATTTTTATAGGTTTTTATTTTCTTGTGGCACTTTGGGCACGGCTGAATAATATAACATATTATTTCGGGCCTCCAAAGCAACGGGTAGGCCCAGCAACAACAACAACATTTCAGTTCAACAGCAACAACATTTCAGTTCAACAACAACATTTCAGTACATCAACATATCAGGTGACCTTGACCCTGGGAGACGCAGAGGCCAAGGTCAACAACATTTCAGTACAACATCAACATATCAGTTGACCTTGACCCCTGGAGATGCAGAAGTCAAGGTCAAATAATAAAAACTTGCAATGCAAGAATAATATTCACACATCCATGACTCTGGGAGGTGCAGAAGTCCGGGAAAAAAATAAAATATTTAGAATAATAATCACACATCCATGACTCTGGGAGGTGCAGAAGTCAAGGAAGAAAATAAAAATAAAATAGTTTTGTTTACACTGTCACAATATTTACATGGTATTCAACTTTGACCCTGTGTGGTGCAGCGGTCAAATAATGAACCCATATTACATCATAGTTCAAGTGATGTATGCCGCTCAGTTCGCAGTCCATCTTCAGAAGTGACAGCCGTGCCGAATATGTAGGTACAGGTAACCAGTTGCTATGTAAAACTCAGTTCGCAGTCCATCTTCAGAAGTGGGAGTCGTTCCGAATATGTAGGTACATATGACCACTTGCTTTGTAAAACTCAGTTCGCAGCCCATCTTCAGGAGTAACAGCCACGCCGAATACGTAGATATAAATGGCCACTCGCTATGTAAAACTCAGAAATGTCAGTTCGCATTCCATTCATCAGAAGCGACAGCCATGCCGAATATGAAGGTACAGATGACCATTTGCTTTGTAAAATTTTCCACTGAAAAGAAAAAAAAAACAGAAACCAGCAATATCTATTCAACAATGTACAATTGGGGGATTAGGGTAGGGGGGGATTTCATAAAATCTACACTTAGCCATTGTTTTCACAAATTTGATTAACACCAACCTTGCAACTAGCGTGTAACCGGCAAAGAGAGAGTTTGCAGCATGAGCATCTTTCTTTATATAATTGAAAGTTAGATAACTCGTGCCGAAACAAGGAGAGATAACTGCGCCCAAAAATATTGCGCTCCCAAAGTAAAAGCATCTTATTCGCATATGGGCGAGATAGATGCTATATTATCTGTAGATTTATAAGTACTTGAAATGATGATACCCATGATCTAAAAAAAATACAAAGTTGTTACTTTTTGAAAAAAATAATGAAAATGATGAAAATTCACAATAACAAAGATTTAGGTAAATTTTTACTGATAATATGAATAATTTTCTATTTCAGGATGTGACCACGGCTGGCTTTATCATGCACACCACTGCTATTTCCTCAGTCATAGACAAACGTCTTGGCATGACGCTAAGGTAGTTTTGCCATAACTCGAAAGGGAAAGGTTTTAATGTCAAGTTCGTTTTAAATCGAAAAAGTGTGATTTTTTCATTTAAAAACTTTGCTCTGGAACCAAATAAATTTACATGTATTTGAAATCAAAGTAATATTTTTTTTAAAAATATATACATAGTATATACTATGTACGAGGGTTGTCCGGTAAATCGTTGACAAGATGTCTAGTTTGAATAATAATCATCACTGCGTTCTGAAGTTTTCACTACTCTTTCGTACATATATTATGAATACAAGAGCAAATTTCAAATAGATATATGTATAAATAAACAAATTGTGAGGTTTTATGCTATGTATTATATCGCCCTACGGCGCACGGATTATAACGTCAAAGTGTCTAAAACAGCGTCACGTTTCATCTTTGCTAAAAATAAAGTTGGATAAGTCCCACTTAAATTTAGAAATTCCATTGATTTTACATACCTGAGTCTCCATAAACAGTTTAGGACCCAATCTGGCACACACATGCAATCTTCTGAAGATTTTTTAAGCAAGTAACAGACAGTATTATCACCATTATTCAACTAAATAGAGAATCTTATATGGAAGGTCGACAGTAACAGCGTCTTTTGCTATTACATTAGCAGTTTGCCCGTATGTTTTGTATTACCTGGGGACTCGATCAATAAGACTTCGCTAAGAAAACTATATTTCCATTGTATACTAAAGATATCGTGATATTTTTCTTTTTTTCTGTATTCATTTCATGTTTTAAGGTATCATTACAACATCCTTATCAAACCCGAATTGTTCTCCAGTGCACCGTAACGTCATTAAACGTCGCCATTTTTCTTGTTTAACAATTTTACCATTTTGAATGCTCGGGAAATTGCATAAAAACCTGCCGAAAATTTTAAAAAA
>NW_026927284.1:0-29997 GCF_032062105.1 Saccostrea cuccullata | reverse complement strand
ACCACATGTTCCGCAATAGATCTCTAATCCGCGACGTAAGAATCAGGCCTGGGTGCCATAAAGTTAAAAAACGAACTCACTTTTGATCTCCATCTCATTTTTTCCAAAGAAATTAATAGTGGCCATGGAAAAGTGAGACTAAGATCAAAAGTGAGCTTGTATAAGTTTTCTGGCCTCCAGGCTAGCTCCTTATTCCGTGACTCAAGAGGCTCAATAACCACTGCGCCTCGCTGTCGACTAAAACGTTTGTACGTAGTGTAATTAATAATTCATATATGAATTATACACTCAGTGTAGCTTGTGTGGGCGCTTGACCGTTAGGAGAGTTTTGTGACAGAAGATCCCCTCACCCAATTTGCTTCCGACGCTTGTGCACTCATTCATCAACTGTACATGTGAAAGAAATCAATACATGTAAAACTCTAAAATAATACCTCCACACCAAAAATATTTCACTATTACATGTACAAGAGAGAAGAATTTCAAATCAACAGTATATTTTCCCTAGATATACTGTATAGTTGAAAACATTTTGAAACTAGAAAATTGTAAATATGGGTTTTGCGAATTTTGTAAGTGCAACAAACTGGATATCATAGGAATCTCGACATAAGACACATCAAATAGCAGTATGGTGGAAAACTTTATGAGTAAGAAAGAAAATAGTTTTCAAAAAAATGTACAAACTTCATAGAATTTTTTGTACCATTACATGAATGTATATAATTTAACTTGTATATGCCCACCTCCCGATATTTAACGTAGCTACGGATAGCGATCACGTGACATTGCATGTGAATTCTAAATTAAGAATTTTTCGGTTGGCTTATTCCGGAAATGTGCCTAGTTCAATACGGCGGACTTCAAGTTGTAAACAACGTGCTGTGACCGTGCTCCGAGAAAAGTACACATGAAACGTTATACGAACGCTCACCTGTAAAGGTAGATCAAGTAAATTAGAGCGAATGAGAGAATACAACATCTTAAGAAACAGAAAACTATAAAACCTTTTTTATGAACTTAAATGTCCGTGTATCGCAAACGACCGACTAGCACCCCCCCCCCCCCATTCCAAAGCAGACGACGCAGCTGGTTTGAATCTCAATCATGATATGACATGGATGAAATCGAAAGAGGGTCGAAGATTTGTTGAGATCAGGAACTTGAAAAATCAGTGTATATGCTCTCAGTCACAGTGATATCGTTTGTATCTTTTCCAAAAACTTTGAAAGCGATGGTGACTTTATTGTATCAAATTCAATACATTATGATTAGGCCTACATGTAAATGGGTCCGATAGTACTGTACGTATTATTTATGGATGTATCGACACTTTCTACGGGGAATCATAGCCCCAAAAGGAATACGATGGAGAGGCCTATGATCACTGTTGATATCAACTCAAAAGTTTGCTCTTGGTAAGTTATAGATCTATAGATATTTACATGACATACTTTCATGATAATAGGTCTACTTTAATTCAGCATTAAACTTCACCCTTATGAGTATTAGTAGATTCAGAGAATGTATTAAAGGGACAGTCATTCATTTTATAGGGATGGGAGGGGAAAATTTTATGGGTGTCAGATTATGTATTTGCAGTGAAGGACAGATAATTTATTTTTATTTCCAAGATCACTTGAGGCCAAATTTTTGTCAGATAATGTACCTAAGATATTTTTCTATTTAAAAAATTCCACATTTTATAATCATTTAGGGTATTTCGATGCACCTTTACAGTATTTACATTTTGACTTACAAAAATAACTTTTAGGATAAAACATGTTTGAAAAGTAAATTAATTTATCAATAATCAGGTTAATTTAGTGTAAATTATATAAACTATTTTTGTTGCTCTTAGTGAATGTTTCAGTTTGGTATTTACAGTAGCCCCGCAGGGCAAGTTTAAAGGCATGTTTAGTAGTCCAAACTCAATATTCAGTTGTTGCGGGCCAGAGAACTACCCTTAGTGCCGAACCCTGGATAGAATATTTTTTTTCTTCATTGATGAAAACTGAGTCAGTGTAGTAAACATTGAAACTGTTTACATGTTGTTTGCTGGTCTGATGAAATTGACAAATCTTTATATTTATACTGCTGCTGTATAGTTAGAGTATTGGCCAGGCAGTAGGGCATCTGAATTTAATGTTAGATTTACTGGTTAAAAAGTAATTTGTCAATCAACTAATATCATTAAATTTTGGTTTTGCTGGTATACATGTATATTTATTTGATCTATTTTTTCAGCCATCAAGATGGAACTTTCTAGTATAGAACCACCAACCCAAAGCAGACCAGGGGATTTTGATGTCAGCATAATAGTGATAATGGTTAAGTCTTCATTTAAATTTTGCTATGCTAAATTTTATAAGTGTAGAAAATTGACAATTTACATGTATGAGGTGTAAATTTTTGCAAGTTATATGTAATGGTTTTGGCCATGGTTATATATCGTCCATGGTAGCTCAGTCTGTATAGCACATGACTAGTGATGTAGAGGTCTCAGATTTGATTCCTGGTCCATCCATACATTTTCTCTTTTCCTGTTACATATACATGTTTTTTTATATAAGATATAGACATTGTGAGAAATATATTTTAACGTTGACTGCAGATAATATTGTATTTGTTAAATTTTATAAATTACAGATAGATTCATCAGTACAGAGTACAAAGTATATGAATATGAAGTTTAGACCATTCATGCTGATGATGATTCAACTTCTGCAGCTCAACGGAAGAATGATTTTTTTTCAGTTTTAACCCCTTACCTACCCTGTTTTTTATGTTTTGTGTGGTAATAGATCACTCCAAATGCAGCCTTTCATGATTAATGTACTATGTTATGTATTGTATATGTCAGGTGCAGTATTACAATGCTCTAGAGTGTAGATTATTCTTTTTAAAAAATGTACGCATAATTTAGTGTCGACTTGTGATGTCGGGTTCAGTAATAGGCCAATCAACAGATATTTTCTATCATGCATAATCAACACTGTGAGTGTTTTTAAGGCTTTTTAACAAGCTGCTCCAAATATTCATGTAGAATCTTTTTTTTAACTTTTTATAGAAAATGTCCTGCATCAAGTGTTATGTCCCAGTACAGCATTGTCATTTTGTTTTTAATTTTTAGGTATAGTTTATATAATTTTATGTCTCAGGTCAAGAATAGTTTTAGACCTAGCCCATTTTAAGTTTTTTTCTCTGTTTAGCGTCAAACCTTCAATCAAAAACATACCTACATGTACCTATTTGTATAAAAAAAAATATAAACTAAAAAATAAAACACAGAATGTACGTGTATCATGTCTATAGTTATTATAATAGTGTAAATCTGAGGATTTTATTTCATCAGTCTGCTTTTCTGGTAGAAATATTTATTCTTCGGCAAAATCAAAATAATAAATGCCTAAAGTAAACTACCTAAGACATATTTATTGTACATATTTGAGAAACTGACAGAACTCAACGATTTCAACAAAAATAATCAAGTGTAGGTTCTGATTTTGTTTGATTGTCTGATACATGTAGGTGTCGAAAACCAAGGTGCGATTGGATGCCAAACAGAAAAAAAGACTTGGAATGGTCTATAAAATGTTATTATCCTACCTGCTCATGGAATAAAATGACTTTTTATCAATTTGAAAGAGTACTGATAACATTTTTTTCAATAATATTCTTATTATTCTATGAAATAGAAATTTGTGAATTTTGCAGTGCTATGTCAGATGGATTCCTTTTTTTATTCTGTATGACGAAAATCTATTTTCGGACAAATTAAGTAAAAAAACATTTGACATGTTAATAATTAGGGGGATTTTTGACATTGCAATGAAAACAATATCAGATGCATAGAAGGAGGGGGTGTATTAGACCATTCTGTAACTTAATACATGTAGTTATTTACCTCTTAATGCAGCCGAGATTTCTGAGTGAGAAATAGTATTGGACATTTTTGTCATACAATATATGTTTTAGAAACCTATAAGAAAACATAGGATTTGTTTGCATGGAAGTAATCAAAAGGGATCATGTTGAAGAATTTTTAAATGTTTTTTTTAATAAAATTACATTTTTGATCAAGTTTCTATTGTTGAAATATAAATTCATATTTCAATTTTGTTGAGGAACTTTTTTATGGATAATATCAATATTGGTTTAATTACATGTTTTATTTCAAGGGGAGAGGGGAGGTAACTCTTCCAAGTTATTACTCTATGTGTACTATTATTTCATAAAAAATATTTTCTTAAGTCATTTATTAGCAATTGATTTTTACTTCTGATTTATTTCTTCAGTTGTTTTCCCTAATTTGCTATGCGTTTTTTTTTTTTTGAATAGCCACTTTAATCATTATTCTTACCTTTACGACGGGAAACCAAAAGAGGGGGGCGGTAGGTTTGGACCATCTGGTACCCTTATAAGCCCTCAATGTGTCCAAGATTTAAGAGTGAAGAATAGTATTAGACAGATCTTTCATATAATGATAAAAAAATTCTATTGGACCGATTTTTTTTTAGAATTTTAAAAGTGTCAAATTTGTGTGCATGAAAATGGCCAAATTAGTCGAATTTCAAATGTTATACATGGATTATTCTCTAAATTTATATATGTTCAGACAATTTATTGCTAAAATAAGTTAAAAGTATCAATACTGTTAAAAATAATTTTTAATATTGAATGCATATTGCACAATACATTTTTTATGGTAATAATTATCTTGTATTATGCATATGATTTTTGGAGTGACTGGAATGGGGAGGTAACGCATTACTTCCTGGTTCCGTAATTTACCCACAATGACATGTTCATATTTTGACTAAGTGTTCATTACACATCCTTTTACACCTTGTGAAAATTTCAACAAAATCTATTGACAGGTTTTTTTGGGGTCATGTGTCCTTAGCTACCTTAAGTCAAAGTTTTTATCTCAAGTAAAATGTTAATAAATTAACTTTGGTGAATCAATATTGAAACATTTTAACTTGTTTATCTGCTTGACCTCCACAACATTTAATAATAATATTTCGACTTAAGTTTTAGATGTTTCATGATCACGGGACCCGAAAGGCTTGGAAGAAAGTCTTACAGATTGAATCTTTGGGCCTTAATTGACTAGGGCATTTTTATCCAGGATTATAGATCCACGGTTTATTAGATATTAGCCATTTACCCCCTAAATTCGCTAAAAAGAATACACCGCTAAATGTTATACGTTTTTAGTATTTGGTACTAAGGCACTCTTTTACATGGTGTCATATTTGTTGAACTGGGTACATTCCACTGATTATTTTTAGAATCAGTAGGAGAAGAAAGTAGTGCAGAAAAAAATCCAAGTTCCTTAATTTGCAGACTTGCATAAAAAAATTGGGTAGATGTACTAAACTGAGCCTCACACTTGTTGATAAGGAGTGTCTTTCCTACCATAAAGCTTGGAAAATGTTATTTATCAAGAAGATCAGCCGAATTATTTTGTGCATTATAACGCCAGTTACAATTCTGAAATTCCCCTACTTTCCTTTTCATTTTTAGAGGTTCCCACAGACAAACGCATTTTGCCGGAAAACGAATTTTACATGCCACCTCGAGATTTTAACCAAGGACAAGTTGATGTGGTTTGATTTGAGTGGTCACTCACTTCTGAACGAAAATTAGGGACATCGCTATGAGAAGAAACGTTAACATTGTCGCTTATGGGAAAACAATTAGTGGACTGTACCTTACTTTGGCATTATGAATGAAATATTTGCCCCAATGAACTGTTTTCTCTTCTGTCTGTTATAGACTTCATCATGTACCAGTATATGCTTAACCCTTCAGCATATATGTTGTTTACCAACAGCTAATCAAACTCTACAAAAAAAGAACTCAGATGTTTGTGGTGCAGTATCTGTATTTATTTGTTACAAAGACAGCAAACTTTACATAACAAACAACTTTAAAAAATCATGTTTATTTAAAATAACAATTCTCAGAATAAATATGCACACACAGTTCATTTCAATCAGAAGAAAAAAATATAACGGCTAATGAAAATCGCATTTTGAATGAAAACATATTGAATCAAAATGAAATTCAACAATTGGCCCTTGTGTGACATGATTTGAAACACACTCAAAAAATCATGACCGTTATCTATTTTAATTACTTAGTAATTACTTCCTGTCAGCACATTTGAATCTGCATCTTATGTATATAATTCAAATTGAATGTTTGAACACTCCCTTTACCTTTAACTAAACCAAGATCTTATCATGACTTATAATGGACTGTCCATCCAATGGCCTCAGTCTCATCAAAATAAAACTATCTCGGTTTCATCATTTCATCATAATCATTGGCCAGCAATTGTGCATTTTGGATCTTTTACAGTCTTTCTGTTCTGTTTCTGTTCATTTTTTTTAAGTATTTGATTGCGCCTTAACAGCTATGCCATTTAAAAGCTTATCAATGCATGTGAATTTTAATGCTTCAAGCCCTAGGTTTACTAATTACATTTTAGTTCCTTACAAAGTTATTTTGGGCCTGCAAATATTTTCATCTCTCTGATATAAAGACTAAAAAAATAGCAAAAAGGAAATTTTCTTAATAAACATATTCAAAAATTTCTTAAAATGACAAAATTAAATTGAAATAAGAATTACAGTGGCATAATATAATTTTGATCAAATTCTATTTTATTACAAATAAGTTTCAGCAGAAAGAGTCCGAACAACTGACAGGAGAATTTATGTAAAATGATAAACTTTGGCAGGGTGTTTCACTGCCTTCATCGTTTCACAACTCTGATCTGAAAAATAAAACTCTGCTTTACTTTAAAAATAGAATTACCTCTCTTCCCTTAAAATAATATCAACATTTTCTATGATATGTAGATAGTATTTGAATACAAAATTCAGGAAACTTAGGTATCTAGTTTAAAAATAAAATTTTTTCTTGTTGAATGTACTAAATCAGAACTTGATTTCCCAAAAAATTGTACTACTTTTTCAAGAAAAAGAATTGTACACAAAAAAAAAAAAAATCATGTAAATCTCTACACTCTGATATCTATTAATAATACTGTTGATAAATAATAAACTTTACTAGGAAAAAAAATTGTTCATGTGTTTCATTAAAAAAATACATTTTTATACATACATTTGATTGTCTGGAGATGGTGGAAACATGCTGCTGGAGACTTTCCAGTGCTGCTGGTGCCTCGATTTCTTCAGTGTTGGACAGGAATGACCCAAACTTGGATGCCTGCATGGCTGTTGGGTATGGCTTGTGACGCTCAGCCTCCAGGTGTCTCGTCCACAAATCAATGTCGGCTTGGCACAACTTCCCCACCCCATTCTTCCACTTCCTGAGGTCCCCCTCCATGGCATCAAAGGCCTTCTTCCCGTGATTGGACCGAGGGGATCTGGATTCCTCTGGAAGGCACTGGCTAGAGAAGTGACGTCCAGCGCCTTGTAGGTTGTGGACTTGAATGGCCAGAGTGCATCCAGGTGCCTCACTTGGGGAATAGGATGGTAGGATTCAGCCATCAAGCCCTGAAGGACGGGAAAGTTGTGATGTCCTTTCCAGACAGATGGACAGAAATTCTGGAGAAAATCTGGTCCACGTCCTCGTGCGTGTGTCCGACCATTAAGAATCACAGTTTGATCTGAAAAATGATAAGTTGAATAGTTTACAATGTAACAAAAGATCCAGTGACCATAATACGCACTTATTATGGTCCTGTTGTTTTGCAAATGAAGATATTTTAAACAGTTTTAAACATTTTGAAAAGAATAATCTTGAAAGTCGACCCTTTAAAGCTTTAAGGATTGAATGGGTCCATATCTAAACAACCTTTTCTTTTTTACATAAATCAAGAATTTTACGTACACCGAGACTGCTGTAATCATGACTCTGCTGTACTTCAACGGAATTTTTTTTTTCATTGATCGATGTTATGTGAAACCAAATTCTTTCAAGCGCCATTGCCATGGAAGTTATGAATGGAACACTTTTATACTGAATAACATCCTTTTTATAGTTTGTGAGAATTTTCAACTCTTATTTCCTATCTAGAATGAATTAGTTTTTGCAACATCCATGGAACTACACAAATAAAACCCCAATTTGTTCACAAGATTTCCAATTTTTAATTGTATGCTTTATTCTCAAAAAGTTGAAAGTTCTTTTAAAAGAATTAATTGGTTTCCGTTAAATGGAAGAAATACTGGCCTTCCTGAAAATCGTCCGTTGCACCAGATTTGCCAGAAAACCCATCAAAATATAATTCTTATTGTCCTTCGCAGGATTATCAGCCTGCAGGTATAGGGTTGGTGGTAGTGAACTCCCCTGGAAATGAAAACAAAAATGGATTTTTATAACAAAGAGGAAAACATATAAATATGTTTTTATAATGCATTATCAGTTGATCTCTAATTCATATGCAAAATCTTATTTGTATTTATGGTAACAAAAATAGGGTAATTAAGTTTTATACTATAAATTTGTTTATAATTGTTTTTTCAATCAATTATTGCATATCAAAACGTTCATTTATTGTACATATCTTGACCATTAATGCTTTCTCAGATATAACTGTTTTACAGTTTACATATCAGACATAGATGTTGCCATTATTACAGAGTTTATAAGTTGATAAAATATTCATCTGTTTTATGATCATGTACTTAATCTTAATACCTCTGCAACATCCTCCAGAACCTTCAGTAGATGGTGATGTTGCTGTCGGTGCAGAACTTATCCGTCCATGTGTACACAAAAGCCTTCTTGTGCCCATGGGAGAGAACCCCCGTAACATGATGGTAAACTCTGGTCAAATTTGCATCTTCCTGTGTACAAAATTTTGGTTAAATTGGTTTGCATATTGTTGTTTAGTTCTTTAATATCCTAACAATAAAAACCCTTAGCTTTCTTTATAAATAGAAAGTTGTGTGGAAATCAGATTATAAAGTAAATCAATCGAAGTAGAAGCATTATTTATTAATTGGAGAGAATGGCAGAAAATGCTAGCTTTGTGATATGAAGGAAAACGAGGAAGGTTGGTCTTGGCCTGGTCCATCTTGTCGATTATCAGGGAAGGGTATTTCTGGTTGTTTTCAGCTGCCTTCTTTTGCGTGCATGTAGTACTTTTCCCTGGCAATGCTACAATGAAAAAGAGTTTATTTAATTGTTAGAAATAAAGTGAGTTATGAGGAAATGGTCATATTCCTTACAATGAAATGACATAATATTTAAAATTCTAAAGATGGTCTAGTTATCTTGCTCAGAAATGATATGTACATGGGTATTAATTTTAAGAGATTTTAGATTAAGTGGATCTCTTCTTAATAGATAATTTTTCTTATGAATAAATTTGTATTTATCTGATACATATTTGACGCATCCTATCTTATGTAAAGTATTCTTTAATATTTGTATTTAAGGACTGTTTCAGATACATAATAAATCAAGTTTCCGTGCAACTTGCAAGTGTGCCTTCTTCTGCTTTTCTAGGGTCAGGAGTTGCTGTTTTGTCAGGTTTTGTGACTTCAGCTGTCTTATCATGGCACACTCTTTGCATTCCGTAAAGGTAGTTCTCTTAAATTCAATAGAGATTAATGGCTTTATCTCATTGTACTTATTAATTATAATTTATTCATTTATCTAATACGCCAGACCTGAAGAATATTATAATTCTTTTTCATGACTGACAGTTCTATGTTCAACATTCAAATGTTTTACGAACAATATTTCACAAGTATTTCTGAGATATCAAAATACATTTAGGTGTTTATTTTACCATTAATATACTTCTTTTAACCTCCAAAACTTCTCGTGTTGTCTGACATACTCCTCATAGGCATTCTTCTGTGAAAGGCATGTTGGCAGCATGATCCTTAGTTTGTCTGGTAGTTTTTCTCCATGGTTGGTCGCCAAGTCGTCAAAGAAATTAGCAGCCTCAGCATTTATTTGGTGCCCATAGGCCATACCGTTCCTGCCATCTGTTGGTGGTGCCTTGGTTGTCTTTTGTTCGATGTATCTTTAAAAAGAAAAAGAAAAGTTTTTTTTTTCAATATTGGTAAATTAACTACTGGTTTATTTATTTGGAAACTAATGTTATCAGAGGTAGGAATTGATTCACCTCTGACTAAAAACATTACTGCAGATTATAAGATAATTTATATTCAAACAAGTACTCAACAGAATAGCAGATTATTATTTTTTTCATAAAATGTGATTTGAAGTAAAATTCCACTTCAATTTAATATATATCCTGCATTGCAAATACTAGATTTCTTATGCAAAAAACTAAATCTAAAAAATTGTCTTATACATACATTTTTGAACAGTGAATTTTCCGTTTATATTGCTATCTTATGGGGAAATCATGTTAAAAGTTTACATAAATCTATAGTCTGGATTAAGTGAAAAAAGAAATTACTAGTAAAACATTTACTAACCTTTACCTGGAAATGCCATGAACAATTCTCCAGCTGTCAGTGCAGACAAGAAGGCCAGCCAAAATACATCTTTCCCCGAAGATTTCTGATCTATGATTCCTGATCCTCTTGTTCTGCACCATGACAACCAACTTCCAGAAGTTTGTTCTCAGCTCGCAAACCACATCAAATGGGAGTTTCGTCAGGTAGTTAGCAGAGCAGCGTGTCATTTTCATGTCCGCAATAATGATCTGTTGACTTGTCTTTTCATGGTACCTTTTCCCTTTCACTTTCCAACGACTTCTCAACATGTCTGTAAACAAAAACTTAATTTACTTTTCTCTAAAAACTCTTTGTGATGCTGCAATCTAATTAAATCCTAGAGATATGTTTAAGAAATATAATACATTACCTTAGAAAAAGCTTTTAGTTCTGTATTCATCTTATATCAACGCCATCTCATAGCATATCATACTGATCCTCGAAAACTCCTCTGAATCTGATGCATTTTAATGGATTTATTATAACACAATAAATTGCAGTATCTTTTGCCAACAGCTACTTTGTGTCAAGTTTCGATTGCAAAAGGAGTAGAGAAGTTAAAAACATGAAAATGGAATAGAAAACAGAAGTTCCTGATGAGGCTTTAGCTCTACTGGCTTGTAATTATATAAAAAAGAAGAGAAAAGTAGCCCTTGAAACTAGGCACGATAATAAATAGGATAATGGTTCTTGGTTCAGACACTCTGTGGCTTGCAATCAAATTAAAACAGTAGGAGGAGAAACATTTTGAAAAAATTTCAGAGAATTTTCTGTGTACCATAGTAAAACACATGTACTAGCTGTTCTTCAAAATCAATGGGTAAAATTATAGATCTTAGTGTACTCTTATAATGTGCCAAGTTATACTGAAATCAAACTAAATACCATATAATCCCTATTAATCGCCCCGGGTGCTTAGAGAATTGCGGAAAGGGGTTTGTTATTTTGATATTCTTGCTAAAATTGTGAATGTCATATTTTAACTTTTAGAAATCTTTTTAAAAGAAATAAATAACACAGAACCACTAGAAATTGTCTAACTTTCCTTTGAATTTCATTAATCCACCCAAATCATGCTCTATGACTCATTTTCCCACTTTGAAATTAGGGAATAGACAAGGATAACAAGTTTTTCAACGTGTATAACTTTCATTTTCAGAAATATATGATAAGGTAGCTCTAAAAATATTTTTCTTTCAAGAATATTTATGTTTATGTTTTATTTTGGGTTACCTAATCACAATTTCATTTTCACCCTTCTTTATTATGGCGGACTATTAAAACAATTCTGGATGATTTTGATCACTGTAAATTAGAGAGCCCTTATATTGAAAATTAAATTGAAAAAGACCAGGGGGTGGGGGACGCTTATAGGGGTAGGGGCGATTAATAGGGGTTATATGGTATGTAGAAAAAGTAACATTTTAAAGGGCTTCTATAGAAATTATTTTAAGGAACCATGTCAACACCATTCATTAAAAATATAAACTGATGTACTTGACTATGTATCATAGTGTAATGTACTTGTGTGTCAAGTTAAATTATGGATTTACAATTTCCTATAGATATAATAGAAATTTTAGATTTACGTCATTTTCCTGACATTTCAAACAGATGACGCCATTGCTAACGAAAACTTTCAGCGTTTTGGTGTAAGAATGAATCCCCCTGTTTTAAAACTTAATTAGATTTTAATCTGTCAAAGTTTGTTTTGGTGGGAGATATTGGTTACTACCGAATAAGGTATTTGTTAATTTAAGAAACGGAATGGTGCACTGACAAATATGAAGTTAACAACACATTTGAAAAAAAAATAACCATATACATGTAGCATGCCACATAAAATAGTGTGCTAAAATGTCAAGCATCTGCGATGAGTAGTTGTTGAGAAAACTGTTACAAAAATTTGAAATGTATGAAACATTAACGAAAAAGACAGACGCACAGACGCACGGACAAAAAGGAAGTTGACATCAGATTTTAAAAGAAACGAATCCCACCATATGACTTGCTTCAGAGAAGATTGTGTTTAAATTTCAGGCATCTGCAACTGTAGTTGCTGGGAAAACTTCGATTAAAATTTATTGCTGACGGACAAATGCACAGATAGACAGACGTAAAGACGGACGGACAGATAGACAAGGGTAAAACAGTATACCCCCCTCTCCTTCGGGGCAGGGGTATAAAAATAATGTTAAAACTTAAGGAGGAACAGGGTGTTGAGCTTAAAAATTTCCAGTAATTAATTTCAAAAACCTTTTATAAACTTATTAATTATACATAGTTTACATAACATTCATAAACGGTCCTGTATGGCGATTTCTTGACTTTTTAAAAATATATCGCCTCCCAAATATCATCCTGTATTGTGTTTGTATGAAGTTTCGATACTTCATGTTTACGGGTCCATTATGGAGTCCATAATGGGAATTCTTATGCACACATAATAAATATGTAAAATAATACAATATGCTCAAATAATTTAGAATATAAGCAAATGTTTTAATTTCACAATGTTTTTTGTGTTACAGTAGTACAATTTTCACGGCAGCGACAAAACTTTATTTTGGACAAAGACTCTTTCAATAAATATTGCTAAATCATCTTAATAAATAGCTTTATAAATATCGCAGGCTGAAAAGTACCTCAATATCGCACAGGGCATCCTTGAATAAGACGTCAGCATTATAAAAAGGCTTCACATCATTACATGGATACAAAGAATTTGGCTACTTAACACAGAAAAAAAATATTTAAAGAAATCTACTTCTGAAATTTACCACGATGCATTGACGATAAACGTTTCATCATGAAATAAAACTGATCATGACGGGTGTGGTTAATGTGTGCTTGATCTTGCTGCACTGAGAATTCGAACAATGCGTCAATAATGTTAGTGTGGATTTGGCAATTACACAATATCTAAATGTTTGCAAAATCTTTAATAACTCTTAAATATTTCTTTATAATTATTGTTTAAACAAAACAATTTTAGAATAACATTACACAAGAACTGTTGATTTTAATAGAGGTAAACATTTACATCAGCAGAGATTGTGACGTAATCTGTCTTTTGAGTCATGTTGCCGGTCACCACTTAGATACTTTGGTAATAAAAATCTAAATAGAAATAGTGAATAACTTTACATGTCGTCTTCAATGCTAATACACAGAGAATAGGTTCAGTCAAGAGTTTTAAATACTTTATGCTGTAACTATTTCTACATTTTCCAATACTTGGTTAATTCTTTGGGATTGATAAAATGTCGATTAATAACTTGATGCAAAGGACACATTTTTTCCCGATCATCCTTTTGAATGTTTTTTCCTGTGAGAAAATGCTCTGTGATATCCATGGCAGTCGCTTTTGAACTATCCATCTGACATCTTATTCCTCTATCAAAGAACAGTTTTTTCATAAACTGTCCAGCAAACATATGCAATATATTTTCTATTTTTTCTTGGATTTTCTGTGTTTTATCTGTTTTCAAAGCATGACCTGGCATAGAATGAAGCACCTGCAGTTGAATAGATTCTTTCGTGACTGATATAACAATATGGTATTCTGCAAACGAAAAGACAGCGGTATCTCTGTAGAGGCAAGATGTACCATGCGTTTTAAGTACTTCCCAGTCATCTTCTTGCATACAAGCTACAATAAGACGAAAAAAGAAGAAAAATGGCAAAAATGTAAATCGATAGATCAGGACTGATGACTTAGAATCTGAATCTTTAATGAGATTTGAAAGTTCTTCCTCCATTTCCTTCCGGTTCATGCATGGTACATAGTGGGATTCTTGACCAAGAGCTACCAATCCAAGTCTTTGCATGAATTTCAGGAGTAGATTCCCATTAGTGTCGACAAGGTCAGGGTCTAGCAAATCTTCCAATTCTTCTTGATTTGTGTATGAAACGTCACCTTTATGTTCCCAGATCTTGGCAAGAAGTCCGTCTTTCAGATTGCCTGTAGTATAGTACTCATCCCAGTCTTCCTGGGCTACATCAATGCCTTTAAAATGAAGCTTGTCTGTAATTATGTATTTGAAAGCATCAATAAACCACTGAACATCAATGATAACATATTTCTTGAGTTGTTCTTCATTAAAATAAAGCACTTTCCCCGCATCATGGTAATATCTTAACATATCTTCATACTGTTCCAATGTTACTTCAACACCTTTGTCTGAAAGCTTTGTTGTTAAATCGTTAACTTCTAAAATCTTTTCATTATGTTTCCTCTGATTAATCTCTATTTCAAAGAAGGCCCATTCTTTTGGAATGTTTTCTTTCCATCGTTGATGTAAAGCTATATCGAAAACAATTTTTTCCAGATCCTGTAGTGGTTTGAGAGGAAAGGATATAAAATAAACATTATCTTCGGTGATGTACATGGATAAATTAGTCGATTTAGGGAAAATATGCTTCAGGCTGTTCAGAAGAGCTTCTTTACTCTGAAATTAAAACAAAAGTTTTATTCAATATAAAATGTGTTTTTTTTCTGAATCAGGTTTCATTTTACTTAAAAATTATAGTTAGTGAAGTGACATTGAATTAAAAAATTGGATTTGTTTGTTTGTTTGTTTTTTTTTTTTTGCATTAAACGTAAGTTTGGAAAAACATTTTTATTCCTACATTCAGAGTATTATATGATTGTGTAATTAAATCATCATAGTACGTAGTTTAAAACAGCAATTTTTGAAATGTGACATAAAAGAATGGATCAGGGAGTTTGGGATGCCGAATATTAATACGTTTTAAAATTGATCCTTGGAAACACTATACTTGGGGCTAGGGGTCGATGCTCCAAATACACTCCTGAATTTCATAGATATCAAACGCAAAATATAAATTAACGACATTCCTCAATAGACAAAAGGGGCTAGATGTTAATCATCCCGAAATATTTTCAAAAATATGAATTTTCAAAAAATGAAAAAAATTAGGTCCGAGGACACATCTCAGCTTCTGGCTTTAAATTTAAATTCTTTCGTCCAGTTTTTGAAAACTTAAGGTAGTTCAGAATAGATAGGCCAATTTTTTTAACTAAAAAATAGGAAGCATAGTGTGTACTATTTAGTCATTGACTATTTAACATTATAATAATTTCTTAAATATGAATCTTATGTCAAAATTCTAGCCCTCCATCGATTTATTATGCTGTTCAAAGAGAAGAGAGCTTCACTTGCAAAAATGGCTATCTTGCAATCTTGCTAAAAAAAAGAACTGCTGATGAAACTATAAATATAACGATTCCCGTTTTATAAGAAATAAAAAAAAGAATTATTTGGTAAGCTTGTATCTTTGCTAGTCTAAAAACAATTAATCTTGCGTTCATCATGTCGATTCAGGAAGTGAAGTGAAATTATCTTATGGTAATCACCATTTTGAAATAAAATAAAATTCGATTTTCATATTCAAAAGTATTTCATTACATAACAATTTTATTTAAAAAAAAACAACGGGTACTAGCGTTTTGGGACGAATTATATTGGGAAAAAAAAGTTTGGGCTAAGTGAAACCTCAACCCAACTAACCTGTATAAGCATACAAATGTATAAGATAAGTAAAATCATTATTAGATTATTTTACCTGATACTGTCTGTTTCCTTCTTCCCAGTGAGTCACTACAATCAGAACGGTTGGCTTAGGATCTGTGTCCTTCTCTGAACCACAGTAGGTGTGGATAGACTTTTTCCAGAACACGAAATAATCTAAAATGTTTAAATTGTATTCACATAAAAGTATCGACATATTTAAATTTATTTTTAAAATGCATTGGAATAAACATCATATCGTTTTTTAACCCATTACTATAATCTTTTATTAATTAGTCCTGTAAATTGGACATGTACCTGCCAGTTTATTTAAAGTTATACTTTTATTTGTAATTTTAAACAAGTTTGTTGACATAATTTATAATATTTTAATTGCGTTCTTTTTTCCATGCAATCTTGATTTTTTTTTCGCTTTGTACATTTGAAATATGGAAAACTAGTATTTGTAAGCTCTTATTGTAAACACTTGCATGAATATAACAGATTTCTAAATAAGCTAGAATATACACATTCTTTAACATTTATGCAGTCAAGTACCTCCATAGGTCCATCCAGAGAATACGCTTCCATCTTGGTCACACACTTTCTCATCCACCTTCTGGTCAAGACGTTTAGAGGCGTCCACCACCACAACATAGAAAGCTCTCCTGGTCAGGTAAATCTGGTGACAGGCGTAGTACGCACACTGTCCGCCAAAGTCAAAGAATGTCAAGGTCTTTGAGTCTATATTTGTAGCAGAACTATCTTCCCTTTTATCGCCTGTGTCTATATTTCTAGCTAGAAAAAAATATATAGAAAATTACACTCGGGATAATTTGATTTCTTTTTAATTCACATTTGTATCACTTGGTGAAAAAGGTGAAAAAATTGCTTTCCATTATAGGAAACTTTATGGAAACCTCAAGTTTACATCTTGTTTTCCAGTGGTTTCCGCAGCGGATGCCAGCTTATTTCCGCCAAGTTTCCCGTGACACGGAAACTACTACGCTCTGATTCCATAAGGTAACCCGAACTATGGAAATCTCTTTCGACCTTAAATTTCCCGAACATCAAGGTAGTTTCCCGTAATGGGAAACCTGAAGATTCCACTGGTTTCCAGAATCAGGAAACTTGATGGAATCGGAGCGAAGTGGTTTCCATGGAATGGAAACTTGGTGGAATCTTTAGGTTTTCTGTTACGGGAAACTACATGGAAGCTCGGGAAACCTTTCGATTCCTTAACCCTTTCGACGCCGAATAACGTTACGACTATTACGTCAAGGATGCCGTACTATGACGTCAACTGAGACGTAAAATAGTTGCGTCAGAAAAAAGCATCAAATTGATAATAAAAAAAGCACCTGTTTAACCAAGGTAAAAGGATGTAAGGAAAATGATTAAAAAAGAATCATATTTATTCCAATGATTTTAATATCGGTACAATAAAGTACGCAACCATTAATCCTATAGCCAGCAATTGCCAGGAAAGACTTTAGATAGAACAAAAGAGACCCCAATTCTTTTTTAAAATAATATTTATACTAAATGCTATTAATTTATACCGACGTGTTCGAGAAAAACGGCCCTCATATAACATGGTACTTTCTTGATGCAAATATGCATAACTTAATTACTTTTAATATATAATTTATCTCATTTTTCCAGTATTTGATAAACATTTTAAAATAATTAAAACGCTTCATAACAAAGTTGGCATGACTGAATGATAATGTAATTTGTCGTTGCGGGTCTCGAACTCAGTATGTTTCTAAACATTACCAACATTTTAAAATACATTGTTATTGTGTTGATACAGTGCCTCCCCCCAAATACAATATAAAAGAGAAGTCCAGTCCGACAATAAGGACACCATGGGCCCTCCCCTCGAAAAAATCGATCCCGATATAATACCAAAAAAATATTACTTTCATGTTTACAAATGAAATCAAAGTGTATAAAATTGGTTCTTCAGGGTTAAATAATAAATAATAAATTTTTTTTCTACTACCACGCGGAGAAACATAAAACACCAGGCTCATTTACATAATGAAGTATTGTTTTGAAAAAGTTAATTCCATATTTAAAAATAAAAAAAATCATTAATTATATTTATTTTTTTTTTTCAAGTAAATCAGACTGTATCAAAAGCAGTAATGATATTAATGCTACTGAACTGAGTGTTCTTTTTTTTTTTTTTGGGGGGGGGGGGGTTCACTTGGACACAACAATCGAACATCATCTCAAAAACCTTATAGAAATTGGTCTCTGTAATCACAGGAGTTCGCGTACCTATCAATTTTACAGAAATTTTCAAAAAAATACGTAATACCTATAATAAAAACACAAGGAGTGCAACGCATTTTATGTCACCTGGGTACCCCTCGCTTAGTATCAAGGCTGTCGCACAATTAATCTTCAATCGAAAATTATGAAACACAAACCAATCTTTTTGGAAGGGACGATTCTTTACGGTTCTTAATGCATAAGATTTCAAACTCATGTTTTACAGCAGCAGCGGTGACGTTTCTCCACAACTTCGCTCAAATATCCGTTGTCCGCGACGCCATGACGTGACGTCACTGGCGCGTCCATTTACCCCAAAAGGAACAAAACTGCCTGAAATGCTAATCTAGATGATTGAGGTCATATGCGAAAATAAACCAGAGACAAGTTAGTTGACATTCAAGAAAACTTAAAACGGGGAGGTACAAGTACTTGTACTCGTATCTAAACGCAATATCGTTATCTTTAGTTAAGTGTTTTTATACCCGCACTTTCGAAAGAAAGTTCGGGTATATTGTTGTTACTCATGTCCGTCCGTCCGTCCGTCCGTCTGTCACACTTTTCTTCCCTGAACTCCTCCTACATTTTTCACAGTAGCTTAATCATCCTTTGGGAGATGGTTGGGGGTGTCATGTAGATGTGCAGTAAGGTTTCGGAATTTTGATTTTGCCCCGGGGGATCAAATGGGGGTCGAAAAATGACGTTTTTTATACAAAAAGCCCCTTCTTCCCTGAACTCCTCCTACATTTTTCACAGTAGCTTAATCATCCTTTGGGAGATGGTTGGGGGTGTCATGTAGATGTGCAGTAAGGTTTCGGAATTTTGATTTTGCCCCGGGGGATCAAATGGGGGTCGAAAAATGACGTTTTTTATACAAAAAGCCCCTTCTTCCCTGAACTCCTCCTACATTTTTCACAGTAGCTTAATCATCCTTTGGGAGATGGTTAGGGGTGTCATGTAGATGTGCCGTAAGGTTTCGAAATTTTGATTTTGCCCCGGGGGATCAAATGGGGGTCGAAAAATGACGTTTTTTATACAAAAAGCCCCTTCTTCCCTGAACTCCTCCTACATTTTTCACAGTAGCTTAATCATCCTTTGGGAGATGGTTGGGGGTGTCATGTAGATGTGCAGTAAGGTTTCGGAATTTTGATTTTGCCCCGGGGGATCAAATGGGGGTCGAAAAATGACGTTTTTTATACAAAAAGCCCCTTCTTCCCTGAACTCCTCCTACATTTTTCACAGTAGCTTAATCATCCTTTGGGAGATGGTTAGGGGTGTCATGTAGATGTGCAGTAAGGTTTCGGAATTTTGATTTTGCCCCGGGGGATCAAATGGGGGTCGAAAAATGACGTTTTTTCTACAAAAAGCCCCTTCTTCCCTGAACTCCTCCTACATTTTTCACAGTAGCTTAATCATCCTTTGGGAGATGGTTGGGGGTGTCATGTAGATGTGCAGTAAGGTTTCGGAATTTTGATTTTGCCCCGGGGGATCAAATGGGGGTCGAAAAATGACGTTTTTTATACAAAAAGCCCCTTCTTCCCTGAACTCCTCCTACATTTTTCACAGTAGCTTAATCATCCTTTGGGAGATGGTTAGGGGTGTCATGTAGATGTGCCGTAAGGTTTCGAAATTTTGATTTTGCCCCGGGGGATCAAATGGGGGTCGAAAAATGACGTTTTTTTTATG
Organism: Saccostrea cuccullata; assembly: GCF_032062105.1. Taxonomy (NCBI): domain Eukaryota; kingdom Metazoa; phylum Mollusca; class Bivalvia; order Ostreida; family Ostreidae; genus Saccostrea; species Saccostrea cuccullata. The sequence continues at coordinate 10,031 of NW_026927284.1, read as the reverse complement.
CAAAAAGCCCCGCCTTCCCTGAACTCCTCTTACACTTTACACAGTAGCCTAATCATCTTTTGGGAGATGGTTGGGGGTGTCATGTAGATGTGCAGTAAGGTTTCGGAATTTTGATTTTGCCCCGGGGGATCAAATGGGGGTCGAAAAATGACGTTTTTTATACAAAAAGCCCCTTCTTCCCTGAACTCCTCCTACATTTTTCACAGTAGCTTAATCATCCTTTGGGAGATGGTTAGGGGTGTCATGTAGATGTGCAGTAAGGTTTCGGAATTTTGATTTTGCCCCGGGGGATCAAATGGGGGTCGAAAAATGACGTTTTTTCTACAAAAAGCCCCTTCTTCCCTGAACTCCTCCTACATTTTTCACAGTAGCTTAATCATCCTTTGGGAGATGGTTGGGGGTGTCATGTAGATGTGCAGTAAGGTTTCGGAATTTTGATTTTGCCCCGGGGGATCAAATGGGGGTCGAAAAATGACATTTTTTTTATACAAAAAGCCCCTTCTTCCCTGAACTCCTTCAACATTTTACTCAGCAGCCTAATCATCTTTTGAGAGATGGTTGGTCGTGTCATGTAGATGTGCAGTAAGGTTTCGGAATTTTGATTTTGCCCCGGGGGATCAAATGGGGGTCGAAAAATGACATTTTTTATACAAAAAGCCCCTTCTTGCCTGAACTCCTTCAACATTTTACTCAGCAGCCTAATAATCTTTTGAGAGATGGTTGGTCGTGTCATGTAGATGTGCAGTAAGGTTTCGGAATTTTGATTTAGCCCCGGGGGATCAAATGGGGGTTGAAAAATGACATTTTTTATACAAAAAGCCCCTTCTTCCCTGAACTCCTTCTACATTTTACTCAGCAGCCTAATCATCTTTTGAGAGATGGTTGGTGGTGTCATGTAGATGTGCAGTAAGGTTTCGGAATTTTCATTTTGCCTGGGGGGTGGGGGGAATGGGGATCAAATCGAGGTAGAATAATAAATATATATATATTTTTTTACATATATTTGACATGTTTAATCACCCTGCTTTCAAGAACTTCCCTAATATCTTATGCTGCAATAGCTTTAAACCATGATCATTTAGAAAATGATTGGTTTGTTTTGTGTTTGTGTAAAATGGTTTTAAAATTTGAATTTTCATATGGATGGCAAAAAGGGGCTGGAAAAATATGGCACCTCCCTAACCCTGGTGGTCATGATTTGTACAAACTTGAATCTACACCTCTTGAGAATATTTCCATATCAATCATGCTCTTGGTGTTCCTGAAAAGAAGAACTTTAAAGAAAATTCAAGGTCAAAATAAGTTAATGCAATAATAGCTCTCATCAGTATGGATTAGCATATGAAGTTTGATTAATATATCTTGAACTGTTTATTCAAAACTGATCTAGTCTAAGACAGTGAGGTCAAGATCACAGGAAATGTCAAGGTAAACAAGAGGCCCATGGGCCACATCGCTCACCTGAGAAGCTTTGACCATTCTGTTCTTTACTAGATTTCCCCCTTGTAATACATATCGTGACCCCACCCTATCCCACTGATCATAATTTAGACAATTTGAAATCTACACTACCCCAGGATGCTTCCACATAAGTTTCAGCTTTTAAAAATTGTCCAATATATTTCTATGTAAAACTTTGATTTCCCATTGTGGCCCCGCCCTACCCCCCCCCCCCCCTCGGGTCATGATTTGAACAATTTAGAATCTACACTACCCCAGGATGCTTCCACATAAGCTTCAGCTTTTCTGGCCCAGTGGTTATTAAGAAGAAGATTTTTCCTATATACTTCTATGTAAAACTTTGATTCCCCATTGTGGCCCCGCCCAACCCCCGGGGGTCATGATTTGTACATTTCAGAATCTAAACTACCCCAGGATGCTTCCACATAAGTTTCAGCTTTTCTGGACCAGTGCTTCTTGAGAAGAAGATTTTTAAAGATTTTTCCTATATATTTCTATGTAAAACTTGGATTCCCCATTGTGGTCCCGCCCTACCCCTGGGGTCATGATTTCAACAATTTAGAATCTACACTACCCCAGGATGCTTCCACATAAGTTTCAGCTTTTCTGGCCCAGTGGTACTTGAGAAGAAGATTTTTAAAGATTTTTCCTATATATTTCTATGTAAAACTTTGATTCCCCATTGTGGCCCCACCCTACCCTAGGGGTCGTGATTTGTACAATTCAGAATCTAAACTACCCCAGGATGTTTCCACATAAGTTTCAGCTTTTCTGGACCAGTGCTTCTTGAGAAGATTTTTAAAGATTTTTCCTATATATTTCTATGTAAAACTTGGATTCCCCATTGTGGTCCCGCCCTACCCCCGGGGGTCATGATTTCAACAATTTAGAATCTACACTACCCCAGGATGCTTCCACATAAGTTTCAGCTTTTCTGGCCCAGTGGTTCTTGAAAAGAAGATTTTTAAAGATTTTTCCTATATATTTCTATGTAAAACTTTGATTCCCAATTGTGGCCCCACCCTACCCCCGGGGGTCATGATTTCAACAATTTAGAATCTACACTACCCCAGGATGCTTCCACATACGTTTCAGCTTTTCTGGCCCAGTGGTTCTTGAGAAGAAGATTTTTAAAGATTTTTCCTATATATTTCTATGTAAAACTTGGATTCCCCATTGAGGCCCCACCCAACCCCCGGGGGTCATGATTTGTACAATTTAGAATCTACACTACCCCAGGATGCTCCACATAAGTTTCAGCTTTTCTGGCCCAGTGGTTCTTGAGAAAAAGATTTTTAAAGATTTTTCCTATATTTTTCTATGTTAAACTTTGATTCCCCATTGTGGCCCCGACCAACCCCCGGGGGTCATGATTTGTACAATTTAGAATCTACACTACCCCAGGATGCTTCCACATAAGTTTCAGCTTTTCTGGCCCAGTGGTTCTTGAGAAGAAGATTTTTTAATAAACCCACCCTATTTTTGTCTTTTCTTGATTATCTCCCATTGTTAAGGGATTTGGCCCTTCATTTTTACAATTTAAATTTCCCTTCACCCAAGAATGCTTTGTACTAAGTTTGGTCAAAATTGGCCCAGTGGTTCTTGAGAAGAAGTTGAAAATGTGAAAAGTTTACGGACGGACGGACAGATGGACGGACGGACGACGGACACAATGTGATCAGAAAAGCTCACTTGAGCCTTCGGCTCAGGTGAGCTAAAAAGAGTGAAGCATTGTAAAGCTTTAATTGCTTACATCAGTATGTATCATCATGTGAAGTTTCATTACACAACTTGAATCATTATGGTTTCTCTAAAATAAAGCTAAACACTAATTTTAAGAAAAGTTAAGTAAAGGTCAAAGGAAAGTAAAGGTAAACAAGATGTGTTTGTGAAACACTATGCACCCGGCGGAAACAAAGTTCAAAAAATCTATTTTTTAGCATATTGGTCACAGTCAAGGTCACAAGGTCACTGACTGTGGTGTCATTTGAAAGAACTTAATCAGTGGAGTATGCATCCCAAATATGAAGTTCCTATCTACTATGATTTAAAAGTTATGGCCAAAAGTGTAAAAAGCTATTTTTAGCATATAGGTCACAGTCAAGGTCATTGACCATGGCGTCATTTGAAAGAATTTAATCAGTGGAGTATGCATCCTAAATATGGAGTTCCTATCTCCTATGGTTAAAAATTTATGGCAAAAAGTGTAAAAGCTATTTATAGCATCTAGGTCATGGTCAAGGTCACAAGGTCATTGAACATGGTGTCATTTAAAAGAACTTAATCAGTGGAGTATGCATCCCAAATATGAGGTTCCTATCTCCTTTGGTTCAAAAATTATGGCAAAAAGTGTAAAAAGCTATTTTTAGCATATAGGTCAGTCAAGGTCACAAGATCATTGACCTTGTTGTCAACTGAAAAGGCTTTATTAGAGGAGTATGCATACCAAATATCAAGTCCCTATCTCCTATGGTTAAAAAGTTATGACAAACAGTAGAAAAAGCTATTTTTAGCATATAGGTCACAGTCAAGGTCACAAGGTCATTGACCTTGATTTCATTTGAAAGGACTTTAATAGTGGAGTACATGCATACCAATTATGAAGTCTCTATCTCCTATTGTTCAAAAGTTATGGCCAAGGTTAAAGTTGACAAACAGACAAACAGACAAACAGATAAACAAACAGACAAACAGACAGGACAAAAACAATATATGCCCGGGATCTATCGATCCGGGCGCATAAAAAATATTGCCACAGTTGGATAGTTTACATCAGTATATACATCAGCATATGAACTTTGATAAAATATCTAGAAAGTAATTTCTTTGAGCTTGATGGAAAGACAAATGGAAGGGTGGAGGACGGACATGACAAAAACTAATACATGTATTCCTAATCATGGCGTAGCATAAAAAACTTGAATATACATTATATGAGGATGTTTCCATATCAAGATTATACATGCAAATTCAAAGAATTGTGGTCCTTTGCTTTCTGTGTTTAATTGAATGGGATGCCATAATTTATGGCAGATTGAGTATCAAATATGCATCCCTATCATATGTCACTTTATGAAAATTAGGTCAAAGGGGGGAAATCATCGCATGCTCGAAATATTTTGTTGCAGGTAAAGTACATGTCAAATATGAAAGACCCATCTCTTTTCAATCAAAAGTTTATATATATATATATATATATATATATATATATATATATATATATATATATATATATATATATATATATATATAATATAATATTTTTGAAAAGTAGGTTAAACTTCTAGGTCAAGATCAGAAAGTCAAAAGTCATGATATATTTAGAAAAGTCTTTTCACATGTAATATACATGTATAATTTAAATGCCATATCTTTTCTCTTTCAAAATGATTAATTTAAAATGTTATTTTTTGGAAAGTAGGTAAAATTTTTAGGTCAAGGTCTCACTTAAGTTAAAAAATCATAGTACATTTAGGAAGTTTTGTGGTAATGTACATGTGAAATATGAAAGCCCTATCTCATATTATTCAAAAGTTATGATCAAGGTTAAATTTATTGTGACAGATGCACATACTGTCAAAGATGGCCAGACTGACAGACAAATAAGATTTAATGTTCCCTCCCTTTCCCCGAAACGGGGGACAATAATGCCCTTGCTGTTCTTGAGAAGAAAATTTATGATGGAAAAAATCCCCTGCATATTTCTTCACGCAAATCAATATTGTGTTTTTATGTCATTTAATTGTTTGTTTGTTGTTAAACATCCCTCTCAGGAATTTTTCACTCAAATGGAGACACCCCCACTTGAAAAATAATGAGGACAAGTCGGATTTGAGGTCAACATTCATTTTAGGAGTTTTCAACCATTAAGACGTAAAGAGACAGGAACTCAATCCTTCCCCTCACCCCATTTCAGACCCCTTTCTCGGAATCTCGAAGTTATAGAACATGACTTGTAACAGGCAAGTAGCATCGAATAATTTGAATGTTGAGGGGGGGGGGGGGCACAGATTTTTTTTTACTTACAGAAAAAGTTGACAAGCTACGGAAGCCCATTGGTGCCACGTACGAAAAACATTTTATCTGGCGGCCGCCACTTATTATTTTGCGGCCGCCACTTGTATATCTGGCGGCCGCCACATAATTATTTGGCGGTCGCCACTTATTATTTGGCGGCCGCCACTTATATATCTGGCGGCCGCCACTTAATATATGGCGGCCGCCACATAGTTTTTCTGGCGGCCGCTATATAATATCTGGCGGCCGCCACATATTTTTCTGGCGGCTGCTACATGATATTTGGCGGCCGCCACTTATTATTTGGCGGTCGCCATATATTTATCTGGCGGCCGCCACTTATATATCTAGAGACCGCTACATAATATTTGGCGGCCGCCACATAATTTATATGGTGGCAGCCAGATAACACCTGGCTTCCTGAATCGCGCGCATGTTTTAATGTGTGGTTTAAGAGGTGGATACAGTGTAAAAATTATTATAGCAACACAACCAAACTTGTAATAGAATTATTATGAACCAACACTCCAATCCACACTTCTAATAGATATGTTTTTGCATAGAGCCGATTAATATTTGATTTGAATTATGCAAGTATTTGTAGGGTGTTTCGATTATTAAGAAGCCTCATCAGGGGTCACGGACATAAATCATGGTGTTTACTGTAAGCTATGATTGGTTGAGAATTAAATGAAGTTTTGTATTTTGGATTTCCAAGAATGGTGTTCCAATATTTCAGTTCTCATTTACTTTTTTATCAATAAGCAGCGGTTGTGTCAACATCCATCTTTTTACCCCAATAACACTCACCTTTTGAAAAATAATTTATGTGGCGGCCGCCAGATATATATAAGTGGCAGCCGCCAGATATTAAGTGGCGGCCGCCAGATACATAAGTGGCGGCCGCCAAATAATAAGTAGCGGCCGCCAGATATATATGTGGCGGCCGCCAGATATTTATGTGGCGGACGCCAATTAATAAGTGGCGGCCGCCAGATAAAATATTTTCATACGTGGCACCAACGGGCTTCCGTATCATGGTGTGTTTAAAACATACCTAAAAACTAATTCCGAGTCGTCCGCTAACGCTAAATAGAGTTTTTTTTTTGCAGCCATATGGAACTTGCAGAAAGCCCTCTGCTCGTTTAAATAGAATGATGCTTAAACCTTAATGATTTTCCAAAAAAAAGTTCATAAAGGAATATATGTAATAGACATTATGCCATTAAGAGTTATCTCTCTTATAAGATATTCGATGTACCTTAAGACATAGCCGGGGTGTTGAGTGAACAGAGTTAAAACTCGTCATCCATGATTTCACCGTTAAAGTGGCAATTTTTTATCATACACAACTAATTTTTTTTAACAACTTTAACATAATGTTTCATTGTGATAAGACCCAAAACATCTTGTCCTGGAATATAAAAAAAAACAAAGTTTTGAGTCGGGAAATTTTTAGTTCAATGTTCGGGAGAGTGCATCTTTTTATTCCTCTCGGATATAGCCTCTGGTTGCTTTTATTTTTCATTTTTCCAATAGTGGATAGCTCGACATGTATGTTTTATAAAAAGACTACTTTTCAGAATTTTATTTCATATCAAAACTAAGCTTATTATACATAATTAATAGCTCCACCTGATTGATGATAACGAAAATCAAAAATATAAAATGAAATAGTTTCAATATCCCAGGCCTCAGAGCTTGAAACTTAAAAAAGAAAATAATATGGTGATTTCTTTGTGTATGTGTGTGTGTGTGGGGGGGGGGGGGGGGGGTTTAATTTCAGTTAATCGGTACATGTAGGAAGCTGGAAGCTGAAAGCCAATCAAGTTTAATTTAGGCTCTAATTTCTTGAATGGCATTTCTAACGCCTACAATTACAAGTGATAGTATTTTAGTATTTTTTCAGCTATCATTAATTCATTCTCAAAAGATTTCACCACATCAATATTAATTAATCTTCTATAAGAACATCGAAAGCGCCTGTGGTTTATAAATACATGTAAATGTAGATCATATTGTCTTTTCAGCTTAGTCCATTGTTGTTTATTCGAAGCATAAAATCATTGTCGGGATAATGCTCAAAAACAAATAAATGAATAAATAAATAAATAAATGAATAGACTGTATTTTATTTTTAAAAAAATTGTTGCAATTTCAATACGAGCTCAAATTGACATTTTATCGTAAGATTTCAACAGTAATATCAGTGACTACTGTTTTTAGATGTTAAATTGTTAATTTCAATATCATATTTTTTGAATGATAAATACATTTTATAAAGACTATATGTATATTCACAGATCTCGATCGATCGATCGATCGATAAAATATCTATATGCATGTAAGTATCGCCAGGGGTAAATAAGTGTAAACTGTCTGAGGACTACTGAGTAAATGGATCATTAAAAAAAACACGATATGACGCGCCAAATTTTACACCGCTAGTGTCATAATTTAACGTCAATAATAAGAAATATGACGTCATATTTAGACCAGTACCAATTTAAAAATAAAGGTCCATACTTGTGTCAAAATTTAGATATTACTGTATTCAATTTAAACTGAGATAAATGATAAATAAACAAAAAAAGTTAAACATGTATTACAAAGCGACATTTTTGTCGGTTTGGCGTTGACACAGTAAACGACATTTTTGTCGCTTTGGCGTCGAAAGGGTTAAGTTTTGGTGACCCAGGAATCCGTATGGAATCGGAGCTTAGTGGTTTCCGTGGAATGGAAACTTGATGGAATGTTTAGGTTTAGGTAGATAAAATGTTTGCTTAGTGGTGATAGAAATTGCCGACAAACAATTTTACCATATTTACTCATAACAAGTACGTAGCAACAGGAGGCCCGACAGTTGGGGGTTGGGGGTTGGGGGTTTGGGGTTGGTGGTGGAAGGAGCTTCCCCAAATTATTCCCACATTATTACTTTTACTTTTGGAAAGGCTGCCCCCTCCCCCTTCCCCCCTCAGCTTTTAAAACAGGAAATTGATATCGGAGAAATGTAGTATTGAATGCAAAAAAATTGGTACTGAAAGAAGTTGGTATTAAAAAAAATTGGCCTCAACATCCCAATACCCCACCCCAAACCCAGCCCCACCCCTACCACAACCCCTTGAAATAAGATTTTTGAGTTTGGCCAATATTCCATTTTTTGCTAGCCACTTTTTCGGGTAAATCCATTTTTTTCTTAGGCTGCCCCCCCCCCCCTTTCTTTAAAAAAAAAAAGCTGCTTGGCTGCATAATGGTCAGTATTCAATACGTAATAACGCAACTTTGTATGATGTTTCAACAATACTATGAATACAAAATGAACGCTGTGCAAAAAAGTGCTCATTATTAGAGACTAGAGAAGAAAATAAGCCTATGTATTTTCTTTAATCGAAAGACTATGATAAAACAAAATAAGCAGGGTGATTAACTTTTCAACTTTACCTTTTAATGATTGTGTTTTATAACATAAATCAAATATTTCCTCATGCACCTCCAATCCCTCAGTAGATTTTACATTATCAATCTCTTCTTTACTACAACCTTGCAGACGTTTAAGTAGCGTGGTTTTGCCCGCCCCAGCACATCCTACAATCATCCCCCGGGCATGGTGGACTGTCTGTGTTCCTCTCTTAGCGTACTCCACATACCGCTCTCTGGCCTCCTGGTCCCACTCTAGTACTTCTCTAGGGACCCCCACTTTATCATAAAACATTCAACAATATTATATAGAGATAAACAGAAAACAAATAAATAAATATATATATTTTTTCTTTTCACCTTCATTGGAGACTTTTGTATTTAAGGACACATATCAACCTTTTCCATAAAATCTAAACAGATTTGCCTAAATTAAAGGATTTTGTATACTTTTTCAAATAGTTAAATATTTTTCAACTCACATAATTAAGAAAAAGTTCAATATTTGTTTGTTTTAAAATCAAAGATTGTGTGGCCTTTTGATTTATTTAAGAAATGAATTAATTTTTTGAAGATTCATGAGACTACGACGCTTCACGCTGGCATATTTCATGAAGCGCGTTGGCGCTTCATGATAAATATGCCGGCGTGAAGCGTTGTAGTTCATATACCTCATGAATCTTTAAAAAAAAATTAATTCATTTCTTATATTTACATTACTTTTCTGATGTCTTGCTATAAATTTACGCCTTTCAACTGTCATTGTCAAAACAAAACATTGTGCACTTTATTTTTGACTTTTTGACGTCAAGAGCGGTATTATGACGTAACAATAGAGATATTCATGCTTTTTCGTGATACATACCTAATGTAGTTCATGAGAAAATATATTGCATTTTATTTTGTAAAGAATCATAGTGGAAATTAATTGGAAATGTAAATATTTAATTGTGAAATCCATAAACCCTGGGATTAAGCTAAATTTATCTAAGTATCTAAATTCAGGCCTTCCCCCCTACAATTTGAAATATCACAAAAATTGTATTTAGGTATATCTAAATTTTCATATTGATAATGTTGTTGGGTCATTTTCAAAAAAGCATTTTAACAATTTACTCAATTTTGATGACGTGATT
>NW_026927283.1:0-30371 GCF_032062105.1 Saccostrea cuccullata | reverse complement strand
GTAGGTCACCGTAACCTACTTTTTGGTCGACATTCTCTGAAAACCCAAGAGGCATCAACTAACAAAGTTTGATGATTCTAAACCAATAAGCACTAGAGATACATAAATATAGTCATAAAATGTCAAAAGTAGGTCACCGTGACCTACTTTTCGGTCGACATTGTCCGAAAATCCAAGAGGCATCAACTAACAAAGTTTGATGACTCTAAGCAAATAAGTACAGGAGATACTTAAATATAGCCATAAAATGTCAAAAGTAGGTCACCATGACCTACTTTTTGGTCGTCACTCTCCGAAAACCCAAGATGCATCAACTCACAAAGTTTAATGATTTTAAGCCAATAAATACCAAAGATACTTAAATATAGCCATAAAATGTCGTAAGTAGGTCACCGTGACCTACATTTTGGTCGACATTTTTCAGAGTCCCAAGATGCATCTGCTGACTAAGTTTGATGATCATAGGTCTGAAGGTAATCAAAATATGCCTTTTAAACAATTTGAAAACAAATGCCTGCAAAATTCTAAAAGTAGGTCACAGTGACCTATTTTCTCATAAAAATGTTTTAAGATCCCAAGATGCAGCAACTTACAAGATTTGATGATTCTAACCCTTTCAGTGTCTGAAGTAATGGGATTAAATGTTTTAAAAATGATAAGTCATAAAGTTCAAAAAGTAGGTCACAGTGACCTACTTTTAAGTTGACGTTGTTCAAGGACCCAAGATGCATCAACTGACAAAGTTTGATGATCATAGGCCTTCAAGTGTCCAAAATATGCCTTCAAATCAATTTGAAAACAAATGCCCGCAAAATTAAAAAAGTAGGTCACCGTGACCTACTTTTGAATTAACATGATGTGAAGTCCTAAGATGCATCAACTTGCAAGATTTGATGATCCTAGTCCTAATAGTAAGCAAAATATAAACATTTTTATTAATTGTAAATTTAGGTCAACTTTGAAGTGACCTTGACACCACGCCCTTTGCCCCAGGGTCATGCCTTGAACAATTTTTTATCTTCAACATATCCTGATCCTTGTATGTAAGTTTGGTGAAAATCTGCCTGGTGGTTCTGGAGAAGAAGATTTTTTAGCAACCAGTACTTTTGGTTTTGTTTTCCTGATTATCTCCCCTTGTTTTAGGGTCCCAACCCTTATATTAGTATAAATGGTAGTTCTTGGGCCAAGGATACCCTGTAACAAATTTGACACTGATTGGCCAAGGGGTTCTTGAGTTATGGCCCATATTCTAAAAAGTTAACGCACACCGCACAAATGGCCATAGCATTAGCTCTTTGAGCCTTTGGCTCAGAAGAGCTAAAAAAGGGTGACAAATACATCAATACTAAGGCATGTCAATAAAAACCAGCTCGGCGTGACCAGCCGCTTGATCAAATCGGGCCAAACTTGACCTCCCGTCTAGATGAATATGGGGCCAAAGTGGAGTGTTGGTCAAATAGGTGCGTTACACCAAGCACCTGCAGACCTCAGCCACCAGGATCCCCTCCTCCACCAACACGGGTCGCAACCCACGGCCAACAGGTTGCTCCATTTAGTCGCCTTTTACGACATGCAAGGAGGTTCCGGGGACCTATTCTTGTCACCCCGGGTCCCTTGAATAAACCATTCTGACATAAGGATACATGAAATGTTAAAAACTACTTGGACTTTCACGAAGTAATATGTTGCAATTCAGTGTCAAACTTAAAACTTAATTTCTGTTTCACTGCTTTAGTGTAATTGGCTAGATACAATATGTAATGCGTACAATGTGTTAAATATACGTTCTTAACGTCGAAATAAGATAAAGGCGATAACAACGTTTTATTTATTTAATTTCATTCAAGCTATCACACCTATTTAATAGATCAGTCCAAAGAAAAGGCGTGAATATTTACACGTGGCGTTCGGTGCGAAATTATGAATAGTGACCCGCCTTTTGTAATTCCTAGACAGGTGTAATGTTGCAAAAGTATACACAAGTATATTTAGAGCAGTACTCCTAATGGCTTAATGGTTTGCGCGTTGGGGATAAAAGAAAAAAAAAAGCATTCACGTTGGCGACCTGGGTTCAATCCTCCTTGTGACCAAAATTTTGCATCACTTTTCAGCTCAATTTTACGATGTTTTTTTTTCTTGAATCGGACGGAAGACCTCTCGTTGCTCGCAACGAGATCGTATCTAGTGTTTTTACTTTTTGTGAATTTTGTTCTCCGGTACTTTTTTGTCCGCAAGTGTTCTCGTAAACTACTCATCCGATCTAGGTGAAATCTTTTTAGGGTCACTAGGTACATTATGTAGATGTGCGGAACGAAGGTTATTTTGCGCGCACGTGTGTGCATGTGCGCACATGTGTGCATGTGCGCACATGTGTAACACGTGAAATGGCCAATAAAATAGTTATAGCCGTAATTTTTTAAAATTTTGATAAAATGCCTTGAAACTCATAATATAAGGATATATCAGTAGTATAGACATGATGACATGGTCAAAATAGCAAGATCTCACGTGCATGCACGTGCGCGTTGCTCCCTTTGGCTGAAACTAAAAGTCTAAATATCTTTTTTGTTTTCTGACAAAATCATTTGAAATTTTGAACATAGTCATACTTTATGAAGAACTACAGAATGATATATAAGAATAATCATGAACGCACGCACATGCTGTGCTGCAATCTGATGGCTAAAACTTTAAATGCCTAAAACTTTCTTGGTTCTCAATAATACAGGGTGGAATTTCGAATATGAATAGATATAATGAATGCCTACATTATGCTACTATCAAAAGTAAATACAAGGACGTGCATGCACATGCGCCCGCACACAATGCATTAAACGACAGTATACTTGAGTTTTGATGTTCATGCAGAATTAAGAACTTCTAAATGTCAAGACATGTAACATAATGAAGCATGCAAATCTTTTTACCCTTGACCTTGAAACTTAGGTCAGGGTCACTGGTAACCTGAATAAAATGTTGATATTAGCTATTTACCAAAATCACCTTGACCTATGAACTTGAAATCGACCTTAACCTTTGTCCTTGACCCAAGGGTATAAAGAAACATGAAGTACATGTACATGTATCTAGAAACACCTTTCAGAGTTTATTTCGGTTGGCAGGATAGAAGTTAAAGAGGTGGTGGTTTTTAATGACCTTGACCTTTCATCCAAATGTCACAATCAATCTTAAGTTCTTGGAGTAAGATACAAGATTCAACTCCAACGTTAAATAGGTAAAGAATAAAAATACCCCCCAACACACACGAACAAATCAAATTAATGGCACAGAAGAGAATCGCTGTAAAACTCAAATAACACCTCGGACCCACATAAAATTTCAGGAAAACTGCAGAAAAGAGCTCGAGGAAAGTGTATTAAATTATTTGATTTGAGTTTCCAAAGTATATAGAAATTATTTATTTATACGGAAAAAATTACAAATCCTGTCGTGTTTAAAATTAAGTGCAGATGAACAAAGTTGGTACAGTATAATTTGTCCAAACCGGCTACCGCCCGTTCCATGAAATTTGGCCGGTTTAGACAGAATCCGGAGTGCAGGAAAAATGCAGGAAAACATTAGTTTTGAAAATTTCGTTGTTTATTTACAAGTTCATTTTTATACATAATATAAAATATAATTAAATGATGAAATCAATCAATATTTTGGAGTCTAGAAATTATAAAATAGTCTCTTATGACTTTCTATATTTTCTTGTTTTTCACGAAGTTTGAAAGCCGGGTGAAATGTAACCTAAATCAAAATCTACAGGCAAGCATAATATAGGCCTACTATATACCAAGCAAATCATGTTTCGCTTGTCAAAAAGCTCATTCAATGTAAAAAGAGTAATGCACAATTATTTACGATGTGCTAATTATTAGATTGAACTTTTAATTTTTATGTAAAAAATTACGTCTTCCCTTACAGTATTATGGCGCCATTTTGAAATGCGTCCGATTTTCGATCCCGATTTATATATTGATTTGTAAATCGCGTACACATTTATTATTATTTTTTTTTTGTTATAATGTTGTAAAAGGATCAAGTTAAAACAAAATTATTATTTTTTAATTGTAATTCAATCATATACTAGTAATTTTTTTTTCAACTGGGCTGTGTCACCGCCGCATTTCACTGAGTCCGTTTCATGGCACTGCTAATGTAAACACAGATTATCAAATCCACCATGAAAGGTGTTAATTGCTTTGAAGTAACTCAGGTGTGGCCGGATTAGAGGAAATAATGACCGTTAATTATGAGCAGTTGGGACCAGTATGGCCGTTCGGAATACAGAATAGACAGTATCCGGATTACACAAAATTTTTTCTAATGAATTTGTTAAAGAAGTGCATGGGACTAAAATTTATAGACGGAATGGACAAAAATCCGGAGTACACAGTGTCCGGATTAGACAAATTTTACTGTATATAAGCCTTTTATAGCCTATTTATTCAGATGTTGTTAATAGCGTTCAATTCTACTGATTTGAAATAATATTTTAATACCAAGCATCCTTTGTTTATTTTACCTTTGAAATTGAGTTTTTTTTAATTACGCAATCCCCAGAAATAGCGATTTTCGGTATATTTAAAATCAATATACATGTACGCTCCTTCGTAAAATAATCAGGTATTTGCATTCATCAAAAAATATTAATAAGAAGGTGTTAAACAATATTGGTCACATTAGCTGACACGAATGTCTTTTTAAACATCTCTAGTAAACCCCAGAAAGTAGCCTCCTATGCATTGGAAAAAATGAATAGTTCCGGTCAAAAACCTTTATTTATTTATTTACAAAGTATATAAAATTTACTAGGCACAGGTACAAGAGTTGTCAAAATGGCCTGAGAGGAAATATAAAAAAATTCTGAACAGAAAGGAAAGTCCATCCCTTTTCTATGTCGAAACTACTATTGAATAAGTTCATTTTGATTGGTTAGCTATCGGCGTGATACCCCTAGTCGACATCACCCTGCCTTGTCGTCGGAATAAAACCAACTTTGAGCCCGAGGTAAAATCAGTAGAGAAATAAAATGTGAATCGATATATTAAATCAAAGTACTTAGAAGTAGAGAGAGCCGGGCTCATTTACAGAGTAGAATGAATTTCTTACATGAATCACGTTTATATTCTGATGAAAAAAATATTTTAAAACTATCAATATAAATGATAAGACACTGACAGTGAGTTTTTCAATCCTAATACCACGGACAGATTTTGTCAGAATCAGAATTAATCTGGTACCGCAGCTGAGTGTAAACAAACAGGCCAGTCTGGTTCCCTCTCCTTCTTTATCTCATATGTGTAGAGAACTACGATAACACTGATTATCAAAAATCCTTACGCTAATGAACTATGTTCTTTGACTTAGGACTGAAGTTTTCAAAGTCATTATTACTAATGTTTATTTATATAGATAAAACTTCGTTTTATTTTTGTTGCTTTGTTTAGCGTTTGTATTATCTCAAAAGCGGTTGAATGTAAGAACTATATTTTTTGCACGTAACTTTAAAATGGCGACTATGGGGTTGACTTCCTGCCTTGAACAGGATGACATAAGCCGGCAATTGCTCTCTGAGCAATAAGCCCGGCTAAAAATGACATATGCTTGAAAAATGGTAACTTTATATATGTATTTTTTTCTTTGATTCGCGGGATAGAAAGATATGTTAATCGCTTAATGAACATGCCATAATCGTCTTGCATATGCAAGTACATGTACGTGTGCGCGCATGCAAAACGTTAAACGATATATAGTTGATCATTGTATTTTTATATTCTTAAATGAAATCCTTGGACACTTAGCATATATATATAAAAGGTCGTAGAGGAATAAGGCACGAAAAGGGACATGGGGAGCGTTTGGGGAACATCTTTAACGGTCCCCGTTACAATTAGCACTAGTTTTCCCTTCGTTTGTTATAAGTACAAATCAGTAGAGCTACAGTCTCGACAGAGACTTCTGGTTCTGTACAATAACCATAAACTACGTTGAGAAATGAATGAGGACGTTGATTTCTTTTGCTGGCAAGTCCCTCCTAGATGTAAAGAAATATCCTCAAGAGGCATACAGTGTAGTTTGCGAAGGAAAATAAACCTTGTTCGCCTGTGTGAATAAGCTAACGAACTTCAGAAATGACGAAATCAAAACTGAACACAATATATAATTACTATTGTCTCAGGGTGAATTATAATTAATTAATTAATATTACTAATTATCATTCATATATTTTCATATACCATTACAGGTCCAGCACAATACCCTGATAAAGGCACATGTATATAGCTTGATAAAGGTATTTATGTAATGAAAATTCAAAAAAATTAAATACTGAAAGACGAGTTCTGAGTTGTTGTCAGTAAATTCACCCGTGCATGTAAAGTTCTCAAACACAAAGAAATCAGTATAAAACCATGTCGTGTGAGGAGACATTCTTTTATGCTGTCTTATTGATACCAGAGTGTTTTTCATGCTCGAATAGACACACTCACAAAAACTCAGAACTCGAATTTCAACATCTAATTTTTCAAGATTTTTCTTTGAATTTTCATTACATAAAATACCTTGATCAAGGTTTTTGTATTACCTTGATAAAGCTATATAGCTTTATTAAGCTATATACCTTGATCAGGGCATTTTTTAACGTAAAATATAGAATCGAACATAGCAGCCGTGTTTTGTGTGTAATTTTTACTACTACAAATTAAATACCTGGAATAGGCTGTGACATCATAAATCTGTTTTAAGGCAAGTATGTCGATTTTGAGAGAACTCGAAGGGCTGTGACCGTTGGAGCAGAAAGAGTGATCTTCGAACCAATAAGAGTGGGATATTTTTTTTAGCCCCACTGGTTAGAGACGCTTACGCTCGTATGCGAAAGTAAGGTATCTGCCTGTCTGTCTGTAAACATTTTTTTTTCAAAATGCTACTCCTCCTACAGTTTCTGAATTCAATATGACTTGACAAACAAGCCAGACTACACTGAGATACATAATTTAGTGCATCAGTTTTCGATTTCTAGAATCGGCGTTGCCATGGTTACTAAATTTCTTTGAAATTCCTTTAAAACGCTACTCCTCCTTAAGTTTTGGTCTAATATCAAATATAATTTTACACACCCTTTTTTTCGAGAGACAACCTTAAGTATTACATGTACTCTTCAAAAGTAAAAGGCTTTCTAATGCAATTTAAAAAATCATTTACATAATAATACGAACTCTTTCCGTCACTCTATTTGAAAAGAAAAGGAGATTTTGTTTGAGAATTGACCTTGGAAGTACACTGTATTCGATGAGATTTTAAACAGACAGCGACTGAAAATACATGTATTTAAAAAAATTTTGTTGGAAAATTGCGTTTGTAATTTAACAAGCCAAGGTACATTATATAACTGATATCAATAAGGCAATTCATATCTTATGCACTATATGAGTAATAAATACCATGGGTTTATGCCAAGTTTAAATCATTTCTTTTATTCGAACCACAGCGCTGCATGCTCTGCCTTGAAATGTACTATAAAACAAATTTCAGAGGGGTTTTATCTCGTGTACGATATCTGAATGCACGTTCTTATATTGAACCTTATTTTTCTTTCTGACCTTTTACCTTATCAGTTACTCCCTTTTCTTTGGAAAGAGGGGGGGGGATATACAAGAAATATCTACAAATATTATTTATAAATGCACTATTTACATTTACATGTACTCAAACGCAAAAGAAACACAAGATCCTTTTTAGGAGAAAATGGTTTTATATAGTAAAGGATTTTGTTTCTAAATGGTATGGATATCTTCAATTTTGTAAATATCGTCAATTTAACGGTTGAACGGTTTTCATACCATTACCGGAAGATAAGTTTGAGTCTTCTTAACAGAAGTAAAAAAAGTGCATGTTGAACAAAAGATTTGGTAATATTATGGAGTTTCAAGGGTTTGTAACTGTTCCTCATAAAAAAGGAGCAATATTCCGAAAAATAAATTCCCCTTTTTATTCCAGTAGCGATGTTAAGGCTTCCTGTAAATGACTTAAGTACGCATTCCCATTGTTCTATATGGAAAATCTCAAAATAAAGGTGAAGGAGAGTAACTGATGCAAAAATTCACTACATTACCCTTCAACAGGCTCTAACATATCATATATGCATCAATGAGTCCGTAGACAGGAAATCCAAGCGTTTCTACAACTAATGTGCTAGGTTATAGTGAATTCGACCTAATCATCTGAAAAACAGGCATTTAAAAATGGCAGAGAATAATTCCCTCGCTCAGATCTCGATGATGATGAACCTATTGCATCGCAGAAATAAAGCTGTAATTGCTGTGTAGGGCAGTCTTGCATGCTTTATTTGCATGGCTGGGAGGGTGTATTTTAACATAATGTGCTACTTTCTAAAATTAAAAGACAATAATTAAACATTTTCATCATTTACTTTAAAAATGTTTTAGCAGTTCTCTCTTCTCTTTGATCCCTAAAATATTCATGATTTAGCACCTCTAGATACCACCCAGCTGGGGGTATTTTGTCCTGTTTGGACAGTTCTAGTTCATTTTAACAAGACGTGTTTGTGAAACACTGATTTCCGTATGGCAGAATATTGCTATGTTTGAATTCTCAGAAATGCATGTCAAACTCCAAAAATCAAGGTCAAAAGTGTTGGTATCGAAAGGAAGGTCTTTTCACAAGAAATACATCTGTGAAATATGAAAGAATGTTTTAACTTTTCAAAAAGTAGAACAAATGTTTAATTTATGAAAAAAGTGGGTCAAACTCCTGTCAAGGTCAAAAATATTTATACCAGCTGTACTGTCTTTTCATACTTGTAAAGTATAAAAGACCTGTCCCCAACTGTTTAAAAGTTATGGACAAGATTAAACAACGAAGCTATATGATAAACGTGATGAGTTTAACTTTTCTAGCGCCAACTTCCCTTACCTATGCAGCAATATACCTTCATCACCTGCATATGGAGTGTTAATATATCAGTTGATTAGATACGAGAGAGCATGCTCTACGTTTGAACAATTTCTAAAACGAGGTAATTTATTAACAAACAAGTTGATAAAACAAGAATATCAACAGTCTCGTTTAAAGTCATCATTTCGTAAATTCTATGGTCGGTATAATGACCTTCTCAGCAAGTACAATATATCATTGAGACAAATGGTGACTGACGTTTTTCATACTAATCGTTAGTCCATTATTTATACACTGAATTGACAACGGATTTTTTTTCCGTGATTTCCCGATCATGACAAGGAGCACACAACGGCTGTGACCGGTCAGCAGGGAATGCTCACTCCTCCATGGCACCTAATCCCACCTCTGATGTTTTGGAGGTCCGTGTTTGCTCTGCTCCAATTTTGTATTGTTTTATGGACTTTGACATGGAAAACTGTTGGTTATCTCCATATCCTTTCTTGCTACATGTAGCTAGGATTTACAAATAATTTTACTGACGAGTGCATCCATTCTTCTCAACACAGAGGAGAAATCTAACTGAAGTACTTGCGGATATTTTCAGTATCTTATTCGAATATACTTTATGTTTTCTTCCATATACATGTAACAACGTGTATAGTATTATAAAAAAATAAATAGATTTAAAGTGACAATACCACGCATCTCTCCAAAAACAGACTTGTTAAAATTTTCCTATAGGATTTGGAATTTTTTTCATACTTGTAAATCTATACACCTTCAGAAAACTACAAGTTTCATAAGTAAATAATTTTGATTATTTCATTTAAATTAATAATTATCTATGGTACATAAATATGTACATCGCAACGTGTTCGATGTTCCACATGCCATGTAATACACGCATGCCTATAGTTTTCATAAACAAAACAGCATGGTAAGAGAGGGAAGCCTGGTAGGCCTGCAACATTGACAAAGTCGACCAAAACGAAAAACAAAACCAGAATTAGGGCTTAAAATTAAAAAGCAGCTTTCCTGACAAAAATTTAGTTGGGAGATTAAAATAATCATTAGACGAAGAAGAAACGAGATCTCGCGTGGGGCTCGCGAAGGGTAATTCTACCCTACAAGTTTGTTGATACATGCTATAATTTCTCGTATCTCCATGGCTTTCAAAGAAAAAAAATCAGTGTAAACTCAACATAAAAATCCACTTATGACATAAAAAATTATTGCCATTTGAAGTGCAAATTGTATTGGAACTGCAGAAAGATATTTTGTTTGACATTTTGCCGCGATGACGTATGATTTGGTGGATTTTCCTTTCCTGCACCCCAATACTCAAAACGTCAACATTTGTACTTAATCATGTTAAATTCGTCTGAATGCAGACTAAAATGTTAACTATTATTAATTTATGGGAGAGTTAAGACATTTTGATTCTGAGAATTGCTTTTACCTAATATTCCATTATCATTTTAAACCCTACATTGTATGCACGTGCCATTTTAGAATTCACGTGGTACAAGTAAACAGGTCTAAGTTGTACGACCTTGATTTTCCGGCAGATTCTAATTACGTTAATTTTGTATGAGGGAGACTATTTATTTTTCTAAAAATGCTTACTTCGACTTTTCACCTTATTCCTGAATTATATATAGGGGAAATTTGAATGAAAAAGCACACGATTTGCAGCCGTATTGCCGCTTTAACTTTGAGTAAATCGTTTTCATTGGTTAAGAAATAAATGTCATTTTAGTCTTGTATTAAGAAAAAGAGCAAAGATCTATTCCTAAGTCAGCCTTGTAAGGCTCCAAAAAACGTGTATTAAGGATGACGTTTACTCAGGTTTCAGAAATCAGAAAGGAAATTTTATAAAGTATAATATGTTAAATCAAAAATTGTTCTAAATGGATAAAATAACTAAGTTTTATCTCAATATCAATTTAAAAATTTAATAGGTTAGTACTTGAAGAAAATATACAGGAACAAAACTCAAAGTATGGCTATGCAGAAGAAATTCGGACTAAATTTTTAATTTTTAATTTTTGTCAAAATTTCTATTTTTTGCCATATTAATCAGAAAGTAAAGGTTACATGTATTTTAAAACATCATTTTGCAAATATTATATGTGTTTAAGCTCATAAATTATTTCAAGTAAATGAATGCTTTGAAATAAAGATATTCAAAAATATGTACAAAAATCACTCCAGACAACATATCTCACTAATTTGATCATTGACCCCATGTAATATTAATACCATGAGAATTAGGGTAACAAAAGTAACTTAAGGCTATAAATAATTAGGGCCCCGCTTGGGGGGCGCCCTATAGTGATCAGTCTGTCCGTCCGTCCAGCTGTCCATCCGTCCGTCCGTCCGAGATCTTTTGTCCGGGGCATATCTTCTCTCTCCTTGGCCCAATCTGGCTCATACTTCACCCTCAGAGTGCCTTTAGGTAACCAGTGTGCAGTGACCTTGAACCAGGTTTCTAGGTTAAAGGTCAAGGTCATAACTGAAATATATGAAAAATCCTTGTCCGGGGCATATCTTCTCTCTCCTTGGCCCAATCTGGCTCATACTTCACCCACCGAGTGCCTTTGGGTAACCAGTGTGCAGTGACCTTCAACCAGGTTTCTAGGTTAAAAGTCAAGGTCATAACTGAATTATGTGAAAAATCCGTTTCCGGAGCATATTTTCTCTCTCCATGGCCCAATCTGGCTCATACTTCACCCACAGAGTGCCTTTGGGTTACCACTGTGCAGTGACCTTGAACCAGGTTTGTAGGTCAAAGGTCAAGGTCAAAGCAGAATTACATGAAAAATCCTTGTCGGGAGCATATCTTCTTTCTCCTTGGCCCAATCTGGCTCATACTTCACCCACAGAGTGCCTTTGGGTAATTGGTGTGCAGTGACCTTGAACCAGGTTTCTAGGTTAAAGATCAAGGTCATAGCAGAATTATACGCAAAATACTCTTTCAGAGCATATCTTCTCTCTCCTTGACCAATCTGGCTCATACTTCACCCACTGAGTGCATTTGGGTAACCGGTGTGCAGTGACCTTGAACCAGGTTTCTAGGTTAAAGATCAAGGTCAGAGCAGAATTATATGAAAAATCCTTGACTGGAGCATATATTCTCTCTCCTTGGCCCAAACTGCCTCATACTTCACCCAGAGAGTGTCTATGGGTAACCAGTGTGCAGTGACCTTGAACCAGGTTTCTAGGTTAAAGGTCAAGGTCATAACTGAATTATGTGAAAAATCCGTTTCTCGAGCATATCTTCTCTCTCCATGGCCCAATCTGGCTCATACTTCACCCATAGAGTGCCTTTGGGTTACCACTGTGCAGTGACCTTGAACCAGGTTTGTACGTCAAAGGTCAAGGTCAAAGCAGAATTACATGAAAAATCCTTGTCGGGAGCATATCTTCTTTCTCCTTGGCCCAATCTGGCTCATACTTCACCCACAAAGTGCCTTCGGGTAATTGGTGTGCAGTGACCTTGAACCAGGTTTCTAGGTTAAAGGTCAAGGTCATAACTGAATTATGTAAAAAATCCGTTTCCGGAGCATATCTTCTCTCTCCATGGCCCAATCTGGCTCATACTTCACCCACAGAGTGCCTTTGGGTTACCACTGTGCAGTGACCTTGAAACAGGTTTGTAGGTCAAAGGTCAAGGTCATAACTGAATTATGTAAAAAATCCGTTTTCGGAGCATATCTTCTCTCTCCATGGCCCAATCTGGCTCATACTTCACCCACAGAGTGCCTTTGGGTTACCACTGTGCAGTGACCTTGAAACAGGTTTGTAGGTCAAAGGTCAAGGTCAAAGCAGAATTACATGAAAAATCCTTGTCGGGAGCATATCTTTTTTTCTCCTTGGCCCAATCTGGCTCATACTTCACCCACTGAGTGCATTTGGGTCACCGGTGTGCAGTGACCTTGAACCAGGTTTCTAGGTTAAAGATCAAGGTCATAGCAGAATTATATGAAAAATCAGTGTCTGGAGCATATATTCTCTCTCCTTGGCCCAAACTGCCTCATACTTCACCCAGAGAGTGTCTATGGGTAACTGGCATGCAGTGACCTTGAACCAGGTTTCTAGGTCGAAGGTCAAGGTCATAGCAGAATTATATGAAAAATCCTAGTCCGGAGTATATCTTCTCTCTCGTTGGCCCAATCTGGCTATTACTTCACTCAAAGAGATCCACTGGTCAATGGATGTGCAGTGACCTTGGTTGAAGTTTCTAGGTCATGGTCAGAATTACCCTTTCTGTTTAAAATCTTTGTTTGGTGCATAATTCTTTGCCTTTAATTCCAGTAAATTTATATAACTCGGGATACAAAATAACTTCGATAAATATTAGTAAATTTGCAATATCCGTGAAGTCGTACTAAATGACTTTTACTGTATAACACAAATGTTCCTCTTCAAAATAATCCCTTTTAAACGACCTTACATTTTCATGTTCATTGTTGAACGCGGGGCCCTTTGAGATGGCCACCATCTCAATGATATCTAGTTAAGAGTTCCTATTAGTCAGATTTTTGTAATACTTGATTAAAAATAGGGAAAAAATTTAAATATGACAGAGGAAATTCTGACTGTAATAATTATCACGTTTATGGCCCAAACTCTACTCATTTCTTTATATGGAGCAACTCTGTTCCAGTGCTATAAAATTTCATCATTTAAAGAGTTTTGTTGCTTGTAATATTTTGTGAGTGAAGAAAAAAATGGTCATATTGTGAAAAATTAAGGTATTTCCCGAGAAATACTCAGGGGCCACTAGCATGAAAACGAGGTCATTGACCTAGTTATTAGAAACTGAAATTTAACACAAGAATCATAGGTGTATACTGTGTATAGGTGGTTTTTCGTTCTTATCAGTGGAATGTTTAGTCTTCTGAGTAAAGGTATACCTTAAGGGTACACACAGTTAAGCTACAACTTATGTTCCATGACTTATAAGGCAAGCCTTACTGTGAGTACCGGCCCTATAGTATACGAGATGTCCATATGTCTGAATGGTCAACTAATCATCATTGAAAACTTTCGAACAATTGAATTTGGTTCATGTTTAAACCAGAAGCCATGACATTAACAACCTTAAAGAGACACAATTGCTTATTATAATTATACACTCAGCAAAAATCAGAAGGGGTCCAATCTCTCAGAACTCTCTGACCCTGGAGCAACATATTTCACAATTTTGGAAAAGGCACTCGTTTTCATTAAAAAAAGTTCAATCAATATAGAGGTTCATTTTTAAAAACATTAATTTTCCGTAATAATCATAGAGCTTTCCTCTACAGTACCCCTTACCAAGAGCCTTGGAATTTGCATTTCTGAAAGAAAGTCCCTTGCTTATCATACCTATGCATGAAGTTAGTATGTTTAATACTTAGGAGCAGAGAAGAGTGATTTTCAAACAATTGATGCATTTTTAACCCTCCTAACGTCAGAGGCACAGGCACTTGTTTTAGAAATGAATATTTAACCCATAGTATACTGATAACACACGGTATCTACCATGGTTTAAAATATATTTCCGTTCAGCAAGTGCCTGTGGTCAGAGCCCATGAAAACGGAACCATGAAATTCACAATTTTGGAAGAAACACCCTTGCTCATCAAAACTGTGTAGCAAGTTGCTTTCATACCCAAGAATAGAGAATGTTTTCAAAGAATAAATGCTTACCCAGTATATAATTATGTTCCCCAAACGAAGTTGGGGAACATATTGTTTTTACTCTGTTTCTTATTATTATTATTATTATTATTATTTTTCTTCTTCCTGGGAAAATTTTGTCCACGAGTGATCTTGTAAACTACACATTGGACTAAGGTAAAATGTTTTTAGGGTCAGTAGACATGTTATGTAGATTTGCCCAACGAAGGTCATTTTGCGCGCACGTGCTTGCAAGAGCGCGCACGTGCAACACGTGAAATGACCAATATAATGTATATTGCTGTAACTTTTCTATTTTTTGATGAAATGTTTTGAAACTCATAATGTAGAGATATATTAGTAGTATAGACAAGATGGCATGGTCAAGATAGCAAGATCTCACGCGCATGCACGTGCGCTTAGCTCTGATTGGCTGAAACTAAAGTCTCAATATCTTTCTTGTTTCTTGTCAAAATCATTTGAAATTTTGAACATAGTCCTACATTATGAAGATCTACAGCATGATATATAAAAATTTTCATGAAAGCATGCGCATGCGCGCGTGCTGCAATCTGATTGGCTGAAACATTAAATGGCTATATCTCCGTTGTTTTTTGACGAAATGCTTTGAAATTTAAAACATAGTCATGCATTAGGATATCCTACAATATGTTATAGAAAAAAATTTATGAAATCACGCGCATGCACGTTTGCTGCAATCTGATTGGCTGAAACTTTAAATGGCTATATCTCCTTTGTTTTTAGACGAAATGTTTGGAATTTTGAAATATAGTCATTCATTAAGATTACCTTTACTATGATAAAGATAAAAATTCATGAAATCACGTGCATGTATGTGTGCTGCACTCTGATTGGCTGAAACTTCAAATGGCTATAACTCTCTTGTTTTTCAACCAAACAGGATGGGATTTAGAACATAGATAAATATAAGGGACTCCTACAAGAAGGTGTAGTCATCATGCACGTGCGTGCACGTGAAATGAGTTAAATTAAAAATACACTCGAGTGAGTGCAACTTTTAATACCTTTGGATTGAATGCTTTGATATATTAAGTGTATAAAAATATATAGATAGTGTAGACAATATAATATGGTCGTTACGCACATGAACACGCGTGCAATGCTTAAATTTAAATATATTTTGTATTCTTCTGGGAAAACCTTGATTAAGTCTAAATTCCATAAAGTATTTCTTATTTAATAGAGATTACAGGGAATATGGCACCAAAAGGGAGTTGGGGAGCGTTTGGGGAACATCTGTAACGGTTCCCGTTACAATTAGCACTAGTTAATATAAACACTAGCACCCCTTAGCATGGGGCTTCAAAATATTTACATGTAAGAAGTCTACTGTACATTCGACGTAAAATTATAAATGTGCAATTTATCAGAAAAGCTGTAATGAATATTGCATGATCCAGGGGCTATGGACTCTTATTTCGAATCATAATTATGCTATTAATTTTATTTTTAGCTACAGGGGCAGGAGGTTTTCAAAGAAATATTCATCATTACTTCCGACCCAGTGGCCAATAATTTACAACCAGAACAACAGTTTAGAGGGACAATGACAATTGAGGATCTTTTTCTTAATCATTTAAAACTGATGCAATCTGCCAAAATTGGCTGAAGGGTTATTACGGAGAAACTGAAAAGGTTCCTATGTTAACATATGACGGACAACGCCCGGAACAAGACCTGACATTTGAATCAGGTAACCTTAAAAAAATAATCAAATGTTGGCAAAAGGTGTGTAAACAATAAGCCTTGTTTAAGTTTATTTTTTTTTTTATTTCTACCTTAGATATTATAGGAAATCATTGTTTTTGAATCAACAAAAAAAAATCGGTTGACACGGGATGCTCACTCCATCTTGGCACCTGATCCCACCATTGATGATTTGAGGTCGTATTTGCTCTGCCCCCGATCTGGTATGATGAAATAGACTTTGAGGTTAAATACTCTTTGCTATTACAATACTTTTGCTATTACCTTATTTCCCTCGATTAGACATGGTTTGTTTCTAGAAATAATTTTCCTTTCAAACATAGCTCCAAACGTCCTTAAATTTGTCAGCCTATCGTAAACCACTGATTTTTTCCCTAGTAAAACTAAGCATAAAGCCTCAAGATATCCTAGGTATACGTATAAATGAGTAGGATGTGAACTGTATACAAAGTACCTGATGGTTTACTACATACAGATACAGGTCAAGATGACTACAACTAAATGCCAATGACTATTCGAAATAGGAACTCATTTTTTTGTTTGTGAATAACTAGCGTTCAAAGTTTTCTACGTCTTGATGGTTTCACACAATCGACACAAGTCAGAGTTTAAGAGACTAATATTAGAACTGTCGTAATTTAAAAGTGTGAATTACAAAGACAATATATATATATATATATATATATATATATATATATAAACCAGACAAGGAAGTATGGTTATAAATAATGCATAAACAGCGGAATGGGTCATTGTGTAATGTCCTAAACCATTTACTCTGTTCTTCGATGTAAGAAAGATTCATCAGTACGGTAAGATAGTTTTAACTTTCTCTTGTAAATAAAAGAAATAAATTGTTTGAGCATTATTTCATCAAAAAGATGGTTATTTTTAAATGCCTTGTAATGACCAGATTCGTAAAAGAAAAATACCCGATACGGTAAATTTACTTTATTTTACATAGAATTGCTTTAAAAGGTAATATTTCAGAAGGATACAATTTTTAAAAGCACATGAAATATGTTATTTAAAATAAAATTGAAACCATTGTCGTATGAATTAAATATAAGCCAAAAAAATCTTTGCATATCCATACAATTCATAAAATGAAGCATGTATTTACATTCAAAAGGTAGCAGCAACAAAGAAAAAAACCTGTATGCATTTTTTTTTATATATCACATGCTAAAACCTTATATGGTATCTGTCTATGATAACATCGATGATATATTGTATTTATTAGATATTATCACGTAAAACAATTTTAAAAGCGATGCTACAATGTATCTAGTAAGATTAGGTGAGGAAAAATTAAGGGAGTATTGATGAAACAGAGAGTCAAAATATGTTCTGGGTACTTGAACGAAAGAAAATGACTTAAAATTTTGTCAGAGAGCATCATTTATATTTTCAGTGTTACAGGAATTTCAACAACCGATATTTGACCATGCGCGGTGGCCCACTCACTTTAGCGATTAAAGGAGTTAAATTCATGGTGAAAAATAACTGTGATAATCCAAACAAACAGTTATCCGATTTCTTTAAAAGAAAAAAAGTGAGGCATATTTTGGACTCAAAATGCGTACAAATATGGCGAGATCGTAAGAGTAAAGAGGGCTTTAGCAGTGTGGAATTGTTATCCTACCAATCATCAGATTATTTATTAATAAAATCTGCCAGCCCCCCCCCCCCCCCCCCCTCAGAATCAAATAGTCATCCCCTTACACTATTACTCCCATATAAATGCGAAAAATAATGCAAATTACGGCGCAAGAACTTGGCACAAATTTGGGGTTGATTTCTTTACTTTACAGCATTCGACAATCTACATTTCATAACCCTTTTAGTTATGAAGATCATGTTCTGTTACCAATCTATTTATTATCCATCCTTCATATTCGTCTCTAGAATACTTAACTCGTTATTTTTTGCCATCTGACAAAAAATTAAAACGAGAGTTTAGTATGAACGGTTTTTTAATGTATCGCTAATTATGTGCAAGTGTAAAAGTAAGTGTAAAATATTTTCAAAATCAATTGATTTTTCAAATAAATTTCAGTCAGCCTATCTATTTACATTGTTACTTAATACAAAATTTACTTTTTTAGTTATTACGCAGTATGTCGATGCTTGCCAACTTTTTAAATGCAGCCCTGTGACGTTCTGGAGAAAATGCATTCATTTGTTCTGTATAGAGTTTAAATAGATCTTTTGTTGCATTTATTACCATGCTTTTGTAAAAGCCCATCTGTGCCGAAATAATAGCTGGACCTCGTTGAAAGAAAGGTGATATTCTCAACTAGGGCTGTGGCATATCTCTGGATAAATAATTTAAAGACAAGTCGCAATCTAATATGTAAACTATTGAATAAGAACAATCTTTTTTTAAACTGCTGCGTCTCAGTTCATATCTTGGATGACAATTGATGAAAAAGGGCAATGTTTAATACATTTCATGCTTCAATATTTTCTTTGAATAAAGCAAGCCATTTAATATTTCAATACGTAGATTAAAATGCGTATATATTTCACGTCAACTTCTTGATCTTTAATATAAATTATGACTTAAGGTTAGATTTTTTTTTTAATACAAATATTTATTTCTTGTATTTTAAAAATTATTGAATTATTAACAGGAAGAAAATATTACTATGAGATGGTAACAATTGTGTTAGTAATGACCGTTGTATATTAGAGACAAGGTCAGTTCAAGGTCATTACATTTTCACTGACATTTAAAATGCATTTTTTTTTTGGCCAAAATAAATCTTACCAACATGATGTTTCAGATGCTATCATCAAATTTACAAAAAATAGTAAAACAAAAAATTGGATTTTGGCTAATCCAAATTACCTCTTTTTTTTCTTAATTTTAGGATATATAATTTATTTTATTTTTATAATTTATTTTAATATGTTTAATTTTTTCGTATTCTCACATATGGTAAAAAAAATGATCGTTTACTAAGAGATAAAAACCTCTTTCTACGGATTTTTTCTCATGTTTTTACTTAGATTGGAAGCTTTTAAAAGCTAACATTATTGTAGTTTGTTTTAAAATCGTATTTGATATATATTTTAAAACCGTTAAAACCATATCTATTCAAAGTTGTACAATGGTGACGAGAAAAGAAAATAAGATCACTAACATCTACATATATAAGCAAATAATATTTAATATTTTTTCTTGTGAGAAACCAGAGAAGAACCCTGAATCAATAAATAGAAAGAATGGTATGCGTTAATTCACTTCACAAGTGAGATTGGACCCTTTCTTATGTACATTTTGTTTACCTTAATAATATTTTTTCTATGTCGATAGGAAGTGCCAAAAGTTAAGTACAGTACCCGCATCGTAATGCTTTACAATTCTATCGTGACCTATCGTGCGTGTATGCTATCGTAACCTATCGTATCGTGTTTTCCGTTTATCAGGTTTTGCGTTTTCTGTTGTGTTTTCCGTTTATCATGTTTTGCGCTTATCGTGTAGATCGTTTATCAGGTTCTATCGTGTATCGTGTTTTGCGTTTATCGTGTATATTCGGAAACTTTCGCTTTTTATCTTTACAATAGAAAGAAACTACTGAGCTATTCCGAGTTTCTTTTTCGTTTTGTTAACTAAAATAAGATTACTTCAACCAAAACAGAGAAAAGAAAGTTTTATCCCTTTCTGTTTCATCATTGAAAGAAATATTTAAGCGTAGAAAGAAAAGAATAAATAAATAGCGTTATTCATAAATAAATAAATTGATTAATCAATTAATAATAAAATAAATAAAATAATTATCTCATAGTCAAGCAGAGAGTGATTATCAAAATTTAAACAGTAACTCTATTTTCGGAAATGAAAATATAATCGATCGCCTAGTCTTCTTTTTTATTAATCGGATTGTATGATTTATTTTGTCAAAATTAAACATTATTAACTAGATGCTGTCATGAGACAGTAATACCCGCACAGAGGTGTTGGCCTCTAAATGCACACTTCTTCATATTGGGCTTTACCAAGGAAAAAGTCAATATAATTCAATAATTTACACAATACATATGTATTCATCAAATTGAGCATAATATGCTCAGGTGACATGTGAGCCATGGGCCTCCATCTAATAGGTATTTCATATTCTTAATTCATTACCAGTCTGAAATTAAACAACAGAATTAAATTAATGATGTAAATTAGGTTTGATAAAGGGGGGGGGGGTTTATAAATTTTTGGCACTGTTATGGGTCAGAATAACCCTAAATGCCAGCAAAGATCAAT
Organism: Saccostrea cuccullata; assembly: GCF_032062105.1. Taxonomy (NCBI): domain Eukaryota; kingdom Metazoa; phylum Mollusca; class Bivalvia; order Ostreida; family Ostreidae; genus Saccostrea; species Saccostrea cuccullata. Next base: position 9,766 of record NW_026927283.1, on the reverse strand, counting down.
AACACAATTTAAACTTAACAATAATTTATTTACAGTAATATATAATAAGTATATGAAACATAAAGTACAAACTTAGCAAGAATCTAAAAATACATACATCAGAGTGTCCGTTGCTGCACACAATGTCCCAGTGAAAATATATATCCCAGTTATTTCTCAATAGTGCTTATACGACAAAGTCTCTATGCATCGAATTGACAGGGTATTTATACAGTAATATAAATCTAGAATATTCTAGAAATTGTTAAAACATGATATTACTGGAACAATCTGGACATACACAAAATTTAAGAATGTTCTAGATCAAATGACCAAACATGTTGACCACTCTGGAATATTCAAGAAACTTAATGTTCCTAATAATATACATGATGAAACAATACACATCTCACAACACCTCCCCCCTTAAAAAGTTTGAATGTCAATGAAAACTTATATTATTAGAATAAAATTTATGTACATTAATACAAAATCTAATTTGTTCATCATACTCTGGACAAGGCATCAGCAATAACATTGTCTTTGCCTTTGATATGCTTAATTGTTATGTTGTATTCCTGTAACAACAAACTCCATCTAGTCAGTCTTTGATTCTTGTTTGACAATTTATGCAAAAATGTCAGGGGGTTGTGATCCGTATATACAAGAATTGGATGCAAAGTAACATTCAGATAAAAATCAAAATGCTGTAAGGCTAACAACAAAGCAAGGCATTCCTTTTCAATGGTGGAATACTTTTGTTGACATTTTGTAAGTTTCTTTGAAAAATAAGAAACAACTCTATCTACATTATCACTATTTTTTTTTAAACAAAGCTGCCCCGATTCCAACATCACTAGCATCAACAGTAAGCTTAAATTGCTTAGCAAAATCTGGAGTTGACAGAACTGGGTTGCTCATAAGGACAGATTTGATTTTATGAAAGGATTTTTCACAGTCCTTTGTCCATTCAAAGTTAACCCTCTTCTGCAAAAGATTTGTAAGTGGACTAACAACTGAGGAAAAATTTGGACAAAATTTTCTGTAAAACCCAGCCATGCCCAAAAACCTCATTAATTCTTTCTTGTTTGTAGGAATCGGGAACTTTGCAATAGCTTCCACTTTAGCCATAATGGGTGTAACATAACCTTGACCTACTTTATGACCTAAATACTCTACATAAGCATGACAAAATTCGCTCTTCTCAAGGTTCACAGTTAAGTTTGCTTTAGCTAAAATGTCAAATAAAGCACGCATGATTCGAAGATGTTCGTCCCATGTGTCACTGTATATGATGACATCATCAATGTAGGCCTCGCATCCCTCAAGGTCTTGAAGAAGGGAGTGAATCATCCTTTGGAATGTAGCTGGTGCGTTTTTCATGCCAAAAGGCATTACTTTATACTGGTAAAATCCATCTGGTGTAGCAAAAGCAGATATTTCTTTTGCTCTTTCTGTTAACGGCACTTGCCAGTAGCCTTTCAACAAGTCAAATTTACTGACAAATTTCGCGTTTCCAATGTTGTCAATACAGTCATCGATTCTAGGGATTGGATATGAACCAGTTTTGGTAACAGAATTCACCTTTCTAAAGTCTGTACATAATCGGTACGAACCGTCCTGTTTTGGTACAAGAATACACGGTGAGCTCCAATCACTTTTACTAGGTTCAACAATGTCATTGTCCAACATGTACTGCACTTCCCTTCTTAGGTACTGCAATTTTATTGGATTCAGACGGTACGGATGTTGTTTGATAGGCAGAACGTCACTCACTATGACATCATGACAAGCTGCATTAGTTTTCTTTGGAACATCCGAAAAGATTTGATGATACTCATTCATCAAGTTTTTAATTTGTTCTTTTTGGTGAATGTTCAAATGTCCAAGTTTGGCATCAAAGTCAGCCAAAATTTCGGAGTTTTTTCAAGCGGACACTCTGATTACAATCTTTCTCATTCATTTCTACACTCGTATCACTTTCAATACAATTTTGAACAGTCTTAGCATTGGCTAAAGTGGAAACTGGTTTTACAGAATTTCGGTCACACCTTTCAAAATACTCTTTTAACATGTTAATGTGACAAACCCGTTTCTCTTTACGTCGACCTGGTGTCTTAACTACATAGTTTACATCACTGATCTTGCTTTCAATTTCATAAGGGCCATAAAATCTGGCCTGTAAAGGATGACCAGGAATAGGTAAAAATACAAGAACCTTATCACCTGGCTTAAACACCCTATTTCTGGCATCTTTGTCATACCACATTTTCATTTTCATCTGAGAACTCTTCAAATTTTCTTGTGCTAATTTACAAGCATTGTAAAGTTTTTCTTTGAAATCAGACACATCATCTAAAAGATTAAGATCACTAGTCTCAGTCAGCCACTTTTCCTTCAACAATTTCAAAGGACCTCTAACTGTATGACCGAACACCAATTCAAAAGGACTGAACCCAAGAGACTCCTGGACTGCTTCTCGTGCAGCAAATAGCACAAGATGAACACCTTCGTCCCATTCTTTTTCATACTGGTAACAATAGGTCTTCAGCATTGTTTTTAGGGTTTGATGAAAACGTTCTAGCGCTCCCTGGGACTCAGGATGATAAGCAGTTGATCTATATTGCCTTATACCCAACTCATGCATGACTTGTTGGAACAACCCCGACATAAAATTTGAGCCTTGATCCGACTGAATTGCCTTGGGTGCTCCTACAAAACTGAAAAACTTGGTTAGGGCCTTAACAATGCTCTTTGCCTTTATATTCCTAAGAGGTATGGCTTCAGGAAATCGAGTGGATGTACACATAATGGAAAGTAAATAGTGGTTTCCAGATCTAGTCCTAGGCAAAGGTCCTACACAATCCACCAACACTCGACTAAACGGTTCTTCAAAAGCTGGAATGGGTTGGAGAGGAGCAGATGGTATTTTCTGATTTGGTTTACCTACCATCTGACAGACATGGCATGACTTGCAAAACTTCGAAACATCCTTTCTTAGCTTAGGCCAATAAAAATGACTCAAAATCCTATTATAAGTCTTATTGACACCTAAATGACCTGCCATAGGTGTATCGTGAGCTAAACTCATGACATCTCGACGATAAGCAGCTGGGACCACTATCTGGTGAACAACACGCCACACTTCATCTGGAGAAGCGTCAGGTGGTCGCCATTTTCGCATAAGGATGCCATCTTTCATATAGAAGCATTCTCCAACTTTAGTAACTTCTTCTGGTGGAAGTGCCCTCTTACTAAGTTGAATGATATCTGGGTCTTTATGTTGTTCAGAGAGTAAACGTTCTCGGCTGAGGATGTCCTTGCCTTGGCTTACTAGTGGATGCAACTCATCATCCTCACCACCAAATTTTGGTAAAAGTTCTTTCTTCTCTTGCTTCTTGATATGGTGTGGTTCCATGCTTGTTTGAGTGCCATCAAGGTCAGATAAGAAAGTGTCATTCAAATCAATATCAACAGAGGAATTCGTCTCGTCAAAAGCTTGAGTATGGTCTGCCTCCATTTCTCGTCTTCTGGCCATCGCTCTAGTAACAGCACAGGCTGGATATATGTCATCATCTTCATCATAACACATGACATCTGGATTGATTTTCTCACAAACTATAGGATCTGGTACAACTTTTCCACCAGCTAAATCGTTGCCTAGCAACAACGAAATGCCTGGAACGGGAAGAGTAGGTCGAACACCTACGATAACAGGTCCAGTAACTAAATCTGACTTCAAACTAATTCTATGCAGGGGAACATCAATGACGCCTAGCTCCACACCCTGTAATAAAACTGACCCACCAGTAGAAGTCTGCTCAGACAAAGGAAGCACGCCCTCTAACAATAACGTCTGTGCAGCACCAGTATCTCTCAAAATCTGGACAGGTTTTATTTCGCTAGCGTCACCGAGTGAAACAATCCCTGAGACATAAAGGGTTTATAATCCTCCATAGAATCAATAGAACTGGACTGTGAACCCTGGACATCAGGAGTGTCAGAACAAATCGAAACTAAGGCTTCTCTATCTCCTCTAACTGCCGCACAAGCGTGTGGTTGAGTTTTATCAAAATCATTTTTTTTCTTAAGTTTAAAGCATTCACTGATCAGATGACCCTTTTTCTTACAATAACTACAAGTAGGAAGCGACCCTATTCCAGAAGATCCTTCAAAACGTCCTGGACCGGACTTAAAACCACCTTGGGATGGAGACTGGGAACTTGTGAAAGACTGAGACCCTGAACCACTCTTTTTATATGTGTCTGAATTGATAGAATTACTGCTAGTCTGAGATCTTGATACAAAATTCTTTTTGTGAGACAGAGCATAAGTATCAGATATGACTGCTGCCTCTTCAAGAGTTTTCACATTCTTATCTTCTAAATGTGTTTTCAAATCTTGAGAAACACATTCCTTAAACTCTTCTACCAGGATGACTTGGCGCAAATTAGCAAAAGTTTTATCAAGTTTCTTAGATCTAAACCAGTGATCGAATAAATCTTCTTTCTCTCGTGAAAATTCAACAAATGTTTGGTTATCAAACTTTCTATACTTTCTGAATTTTTGTCTATATGCTTCAGGTACTAATTCATATGCTTTTAATATTGCTGCTTTAACCTTCTCATAGTCTGAACTTTCAGCTACCCCTAGTGCAGAGTATACCTCAGCTGCTTTGCCAACCAGTACACTTTGTAACATTGTTGACCAAACATTTTGTGGCCATTTAAGATTTTCTGCGACTTTTTCGAATTGGGGAAAATATTTGTCTACAGATTTTTCTTGAAATTTTGGAACTAATCCTAATATTTTTTTGCTGCATCAAATTCATTCTTGACAAATGAGTGTTCTGGTTTCTGCTGTAATCTTAATTTCTCTAACTCAAAGTGCTCTTGTCTTTCTAATTTGTCTAATTCAAATTTTCGTTCACGCTCTCGTTCTTCTCTTTCTCTTTCTCAGTCTCTTTCTCGCTCTTCTCTTTCTAATTTTTCTCTTTCTAATCGCATTTTCTCTAACTCTAATTGAAACTGATAGTCTGCCATTTTATAAGAGCCTAACTCTGATTTAACTGTATATTCTGGAAGATCGTATTTTTCAAAGATGTTTTCATCTACTAGTTTGTTTGCAACCTTAATTCTAATGTCTTGCTTTTTCTGAGAGGATTTAACATCTAACCTAAAATGCAAACCTAATGCGATCAAGTCATCCTTTTTTAACGTATCAAAAACCTGAACACTTGGCGAACTAAGAAAGTTTGTGACCGAAAATACCATGTTGATTTTTGCTGGCTTATAGTCAAATTTAACAATTTAATTAACAAAATTCTGACAATGAACTGCAAAAGTGCAAGAAATTCTATATCCCGGACGAGCCCCCAATTCTGTTATGGGTCAGAATAACCCTAAATGCCAGCAAAGATCAATCACACAGTTTAAACTTAACAATAATTTATTTACAGTAATATATAAATATATTAAGTACAAACTTAGCAAAAATCTAAAAATACATACATCAGAGTGTCCGTTGCTGCACACAATGTCCCAGTGAAAATATATCCCAGTAATACCTCAATGATGCTTATACGACAAATTTCTCTCTGCATCGAATTGACAGGGTATTTATACAGTAATATAAATCTAGAATATTCTAGAAATTGTAAATACATGATATTACTGGAAAGTTCTGGACATGCACAAAGTTCAAGAATGTTCTAGAAAAATGACCGAACATGTTGACCACTCTGGAATGTTCAAGAAACTTAATGTTACTAATAATATACATGATGAAAGAATACAAATACAACACACCTCACAACAATATGTAGATGGAAAAGTTATGTTAAAACATAGTTTGTTATGAATTAATTTATTAAAATTTGTTCTTGAACTTTACATGTTTACATGTAAACACCTTTTGGAAAATTTCTACATCACATTGGGTTGCGTCACCCATAACATATTTTTAGATAAAGCTTCACTCGGCACACCTCGGCTGATTCGCACTGAACGGAATCATCCAAACTTTACATAGCATGCACATGGTGCAGATGTGTATGGAAAATATTCATTTTGTGTTATAATTGGATTATATTTCATGAAGTTGACAATACTTGTGACAGTCGGTAAGTACAAGTTTAAGTATAGATTGGGGTAAAATAAACCGAAAGGTTAGGTTAAAGTTCAAAGATCATTGCATTGCACAGTAGTCAAATTTCACATTGTGAAGTTATCTCCCGTTGTTCATGTGACATTCAGTTACTGGTGCAGATCCAGATTTTTTTCAGGAGGGGGAGGGGGGTTCACACCTCAGTCATAAAAATGCTAGCCCAGAATTTCCTCACAAGCAAAGAAAAAAATGAAAACAAAATAAAATCAATGATAGTGGTGTCGTAGGGTCAATGTTTTATAAGGGGGATATAAATGTCCAAAGTCATTTTTTTTCTTTTGCTTCAGTATATAGTCTTATTTGAATAACAAAGCAAATTCCAGGGGGCGGGGGTCCACTTTCCCTAGCCACTCCCTGTCCCTGAAATTACAATTGATCTTGTGACTCCAAAATATATTTTTTCCCTATTTGACTATATACATATTTTGCTTCTTGTATTTATCAATAACGTTTGTCTGAAGAAATTTGATCAGTAAGTGCTAGGGCTTTCATGCTTAACATGTGTATTCATTGTGAACTTTTAACAGGTATAAATATGTTTGACCTTGACCCTAGAGTTTGACCCACTTAAAAAAAACTTTAACCTTGGCAATTAACTTTTGAACAGGAAGTTCAAGGGATTTCTTATTTTACATGTGTATTCCTTGTGACAAGACTTTGATACCAACAATTTTAACCCTTTGACCTTGACCTTTGAGTTTGCCATACATTTTAGAAACTTCAACCTTCGCCATAAGCTGCCATACATGGGCATCAGTGTTTTACAAACACATCTTGTCTTCATTATTTTTAAGTGGCGGTGTCTCCATATGAGGGAAAAATTCCAGAGAGAGATGTTTTCACAACAAACAAACAAATTACTAAAAATAACATAAAACATGTGCATGTTGGTTGTATCTCTTGTTCTCCCATGAATCAGAACTGATTATATAAATATTCTAAAAACAATAATTATAAGATTTGAAAAGGTTGTGCATCTTAAAATTGACTAAGTTCTGCAATTGATATAGCTTTACTAAAGTTTACTACCTTTATTTTGCTACTTAAAACACCTTGATTAATTATTTTCAATCATACTGTTTTCTGAAATGTTCAGTTTTTTTTCAATAATGGATACATATGTCATACATTTTTAGCTTCTCCAAAAATTGCATGAAAAAAAAACTTTTCAAATACTATAACCATGGAAATCCTTTAAAATACTTGTGACTCCTACATTTTTAGCTCATTTGAGCTTTTCTGGTTTCCTTATCACATTACGTCTGTCGTCCATCTGTTTGTCTGGAAAGTTTTTACATTTTTAACTTCTCTACAACCACTGGGCCAATTTTAACCAATTCACATAGAAATATGTACATCTGTATGTCAATCTGTCAATTTAACCTTGGTCATCATGGTCATATCTATTAAATGTGAAGAGACAAGGCATTTGTATTAAACATATGTACTAGTATTTACCTGTGACAATGGCATGATTTTTTTTACCCATGACCTTGAAGTTTGACCTACTTGCAAAAAAATTACATTGCTTTAAATTTATCATTTTGGTAGAATTCATATTATACATGCATGTATATTATTACCTACGATAAGACCTTTCTAAATAAATCATGACTCGGTGACCTTGACTGAAGCTTAACCTACTTTTCAAAAATGTTGCATTTGCTTATAACTTTTGATTGAGAAGAGATATGACTTTCACATTTGACATGTACATTACTCATAAGAATTGAAGATGCTTCCCAGGATGCTATGATTTTTTACCCTATTATGTTGATGTTTTACCTTATTTTCAAAATATTTAACTCTCCTAAAAGATGATGAGGCTACTGATTTGACCCCCCGGGGCAAAATGAAAATACCAAAACCTTACTGCACATCTACATGACACCACCAACCATCTCCCAAAAGATGATTAGGCTGCTGAGTAAAATGTAGAAGGAGTTCAGGGAAGACGGGGCTTTTAGCATAAAAAAACGTCATTTTTTGACCCCAATTTGACCCCCCGGGGCAAAATCGAAATTCCGAAACCCTACTGCACATCTACATGACACCCCCAACCATCTCCCAAAAGATGATTAGGCTGCTGAGTAAAATGTAGAAGGAGTTCAGGGAAGAAGGGGCTTTTTGTATAAAAAACGTCCTTTTTCGACCCCAATTTGACCCCCTGGGGCAAAATCAAAATTCCGAAACTTTCTGCACATCTACATGACACCCCCAACCATCTCCCAAAAGATGATTAAGCTACTGTGAAAAATGTAGGAGGAGTTCAGGGAAGAAAAGTGTGACAGACGGACGGACGGACGGACATGAGTAACAACAATATACCCGAACTTTCTTTAGAAAGTGCGGGTATAATAAACAAACCAAACTTCAAGTGAATAAGAATATTATGTGACAATATTTTTTATGGTAATGAGTCCTCCCTAAAGAAGCTATTACAAATTAAGTGCTATTAATTTTTAGCTATATTCAATTTAGCGATCTTGGCACTCTCGCTAATAATGCGAAAATTAAATCTTTGCTAGAAGCAGAGCAAACAGACCTCCCAAACATCAAAGATGGGATTAAGTGCCATGGAGAAGTGAGCATTCCCTGCTGACCAGTCACACCTGCCGTGTGCTTCTTGTCATGATCGGGAAAAACGGAAAAATCCGTCGTCAATTCCTGGTATAAATAAATAAAATACTGAGTAACAATTCATATCAAAAGCGTCAGTCAGCATTTGACTCAATGATAAATTGTGTTTGCTGACAAGGTCATTGTGTCGACCATAGAACTTACGAAATGATGATTTTTAACGACACTGTTGATATTTTTGTTTCATCAACTTGTTGGTCAATGATTTACCTTGCTTTAGGAATTGTTCACATAGAGTATGCTCTTGTGTATCAAATCAACTGAGACACATTAACTCCGTTTGCAGGTGATGGAGGTTTAAGTAAGGGAGATTGACGATTATGAAGTTAAAGTCGTCAAGTTTATAATAGAGCTTGCTTGTAAGATTACCATTAAGGTCTTTTTCAATTAAAACATCCAAATACATGTAGAAACAGATGTGTAAGACTCTGTAGTATCTTTTATCTCAAGCTAACTGAAATATACTAGTATTGTAATGACATATGATTTGAATTTACCATTGTTAACTGACAATACGTCGTCGATATATCTAAATGTCAAGTTGAAGATCACAGCAAGTGTTTTCGTCTTTTCAAATGTTTAGCCAAGCCTCTTTCGTTACTCCTCACTAAGATATTGACAGTAGTGAAGGAAAAACTTCAAGAGTACTGTACAACAATATATACAAGAAGTGTCGTGAATCAGATGTGGATGCTCAAAAATTCCAAAGAACTTTAATTTGGACATTTTGAAATCATAAGATTTAACCAAAATAAACAGCTTAAAAACTTACGATTTTTCAACTTTATATACAACTATTCCCCACGATAAATGTAAGTCCAGGCTGTCTGAAATAAATGACAGCTGCTTTTTAAATAAAAATGGAACTTGTAAATTTACTTACCTGGTCATTGGTAATTTGTAAATTTATTTTGTTAAAACACATTTGGTTGCACACACAAGTACTCGGAAGTTGACATTAAGAAGATGCTTGAGTTTCTAA
>NW_026927282.1:0-30379 GCF_032062105.1 Saccostrea cuccullata | reverse complement strand
CACTTAATGTATCTCTAATATTTAATGCTTTATGATAAGTGAAAAAAAAAAACATAATATAAATAATGTTTTCAGCCTTATTATGTCATTGAGAATATATTACTACATGTATCTCATACTAAGAACCCTGCTTTAAGTTTGATTAGTTTAATAGAAAACATACCCTTTATAATAACAAAAATATTAGGGAGAGATTTTTTTTTTAATTTTTATATTTGACCTAGAAATTGGTTGAAGATCATTGCAGACCCTCCACCCCATTGCACAAAAGCTAGATTACACCAGGGGAGAAATATACTCTGGACTACGATTTTAAATAAAGATATACAGTAGATTTTGATACTGACCTTTGACCTAGAAAATTAGTCCAAGGTCACTCTTCATCCTCTATCCACAGGCTCTCTGTAGTTTAAGTTTGAGAGAGAAATATGCACAGAACAAGTGATATCAGATGGAGTGATGGGTAGACACTGTCTTAGGGCATCCACATAACAGGACCTAAAAATAATGCAATATATATGTATTACAGTATATATACACATGTACTTGTATGTTAATGATTTATCATATGCTGCATTGGACACCTATGATTTTATCATGGTTTAAATATACATGTATCTTATGAGTAATTTTATACCGGTATTGCATGTATGCTCAGTTTATTTAAGAAATAAATAACAAGTTTATAAACTTCAATGGGAGAGATACCATAAATGTATGTATAAACAAGTAATTTAATTTTTTTTTTTTTTTGCATATATTGACCAACATTATTTACATCCATTCATCATGTTCATGAATTGGCTGATCAAAATTCAGTCAGTTTTAGATCTATATGATATACCATAAAGGACTTTCACATTTACAAAAGTTATTCCCCTTTGCAGGGTCGATCTGGGGTCAACCGGCTTAAGACGTTGTTTTCCCTCTTTAACCGTATCAACTTTGAGGGACAATATCTTAGAAATAAAATCTGTATGAACATATTCATTATGATTTTCATGTTGCCCCCCTACTCTGGCAATACAGATACAGATCGTAATTGTCCAATATTTTTGAAGATTGAAAATATTAACAAGTAACTTACAAAGGACAAAGTGGAACCAGAAGTCTCTGTCGAGACTGAAGCTCTACTGGTTTGAACTTATAGCAAAGGAAGAGAAAGTACTGAAGCAGCTGGGATTTGAGACTTTATAAACAGCATTAAATAGAATAATGATCGTTGATAAAGTATCTTTATGTTCTTAGTGTAGTCTACTTGTGTGCCAAGTTATACTGAAATCAGACCAAAACTGTAGGAGGAGTAGCATTTTGAAACAATTTTAGACATTTCTATTTTTAGTAACCACGGCAACACCGTTCATCAAAATTAAAATTAGATACACAGAATTATGTATCTTAGTGTAGTCTACTTGTGTGCCAAGTTATATTGAAATCAGACCAAAACTGTAGGAGGAGTAGCATTTTGAAACAATTTTACAGACATTTCTATTTTTAGTAACCACGGCAACATCGTTCATCGAAATCATAAACCGATATACAGAATTATGTATCTTAGTGTAGTCTACTTGTGTGCCAAGTTATACTGAAATCAGACCAAAACTGTAGGAGGAGTAGCATTTTGAAACAATTTTAGACATTTCTATTTTTAGTAACCACGGCAACACCGTTCATCGAAATCAAAAACCGATACACAGAATTATGTATCTTAGTGTATATTCTACCTGTTTGCAAACTTATGCTGAAATCAGATCAAAACTGTAGGAGGAGTAGCATTTTGAAAGAATTTCACAGAAATTTCTATTTTTAGTAACCACGGCAACACCGTTCATCGAAATCAAAAACCGACACATAGAATTATGTATCTTAGTGTAGTCTACTTCTGTGCCAAGTTATACTGAAATCAAACCAAAATTGTAGGAGGAGTAGCATTTTGAAAGAATTTTACAGACATTTCTATTTTTAGTAACCATGGCAACACCGTTCATCAAAATTAAAATTCGATATACAGAATTATGTATCTTAGTGTAGTCTACTTGTGTGCCAAGTTATATTGAAATCAGACCAAAACTGTAGGAGGAGTAGCATTTTGAAACAATTTTACAGACATTTCTATTTTTAGTAACCACGGCAACATCGTTCATCGAAATCATAAACCGATATATAGAATTATGTATCTTAGTGTAGTCTACTTGTGTGCCAAGTTATACTGAAATCAGACCAAAACTGTAGGAGGAGTAGCATTTTGAAAGAATTTCACAGAAATTTCTATTTTTAGTAACCACGGCAACACCGTTCATCGAAATCAAAAACCGATACACAGAATTATGTATCTTAGTGTATTCTACCTGTTTGCCAACTTATACTGAAATCAGATCAAAACTGTAGGAGGAGTAGCATTTTGAAAGAATTTCACAGAAATTTCTATTTTTAGTAACCACGGCAACATCGTTCATCGAAATCATAAACCGATACACAGAATTATGTATCTTAGTGTAGTCTACTTGTGTGCCAAGTTATACTGAAATCAAACCAAAATTGTAGGAGGAGTAGCATTTTGAAAGAATTTCACAGAAATTTCTATTTTTAGTAACCATGGCAACACCATTCATCGAAATCAAAAACCGATACACAGAATTATGTATCTTAGTGTAGTCTACTTCTGTGCCAAGTTATACTGAAATCAGACCAAAATTGTAGGAGGAGTAGCATTTTGAAAGAATTTTACAGACATTTCTATTTTTAGTAACCACGGCAACACCGTTCATCAAAATTAAAATTCGATATACAGAATTATGTATCTTAGTGTAGTCTACTTGTGTGCCAAGTTATATTGAAATCAGACCAAAACTGTAGGAGGAGTAGCATTTTGAAACAATTTTACAGACATTTCTATTTTTAGTAACCACGGCAACATCGTTCATCGAAATCATAAACCGATACATAGAATTATGTATCTTAGTGTAGTCTACTTGTGTGCCAAGTTATACTGAAATCAGACCAAAACTGTAGGAGGAGTAGCATTTTGAAACAATTTTACAGACATTTCTATTTTTAGTAACCACGGCAACATCGTTCATCGAAATCATAAACCGATATATAGAATTATGTATCTTAGTGTAGTCTACTTGTGTGCCAAGTTATACTGAAATCAGACCAAAACTGTAGGAGGAGTAGCATTTTGAAAGAATTTCACAGAAATTTCTATTTTTAGTAACCACGGCAACACCGTTCATCGAAATCAAAAACCGATACACAGAATTATGTATCTTAGTGTATTCTACCTGTTTGCCAACTTATACTGAAATCAGATCAAAACTGTAGGAGGGGTAGCATTTTGAAAGAATTTCACAGAAATTTCTATTTTTAGTAACCACGGCAACATCGTTCATCGAAATCATAAACCGATACACAGAATTATGTATCTTAGTGTAGTCTACTTGTGTGCCAAGTTATATTGAAATCAGACCAAAACTGTAGAAGGAGTAGCGTTTTAAAGGAATTTCACAGAAATTTCTATTTTTAGTAACCATGGCAACACCGTTCATCGAAATCAAAAACCGATACACAGAATTATGTATCTTAGTGTAGTCTACTTCTGTGCCAAGTTATACTGAAATCAAACCAAAATTGTAGGAGGAGTAGCATTTTGAAAGAATTTTACAGACATTTCTATTTTTAGTAACCACGGCAACACCGTTCATCAAAATTAAAATTCGATATACAGAATTATGTATCTTAGTGTAGTCTACTTGTGTGCCAAGTTATATTGAAATCAGACCAAAACTGTAGGAGGAGTAGCATTTTGAAACAATTTTACAGACATTTCTATTTTTAGTAACCACGGCAACATCGTTCATCGAAATCATAAACCGATACATAGAATTATGTATCTTAGTGTAGTCTACTTGTGTGCCAAGTTATACTGAAATCAGACCAAAACTGTAGGAGGAGTAGCATTTTGAAAGAATTTCACAGAAATTTCTATTTTTAGTAACCACGGCAACACCGTTCATCGAAATCAAAAACCGATACACAGAATTATGTATCTTAGTGTATTCTACCTGTTTGCCAAGTTATATTGAAATCAGATCAAAACTGTAGGAGGAGTAGCATTTTGAAAGAATTTCACAGAAATTTCTATTTTTAGTAACCACGGCAACATCGTTCATCGAAATCATAAACCGATACACAGAATTATGTATCTTAGTGTAGTCTACTTGTGTGCCAAGTTATACTGAAATCAAACCAAAATTGTAGGAGGAGTAGCATTTTGAAAGAATTTCACAGAAATTTCTATTTTTAGTAACCATGGCAACACCATTCATCGAAATCAAAAACCGATACACAGAATTATGTATCTTAGTGTAGTCTACTTGTGTGCTAAGTTATACTGAAATCAGACCAAAACTGTAGGAGGAGTAGCATTTTGAAAGAATTTTACAGAAATTTCTATTTTTAGTAACCACGGCAACACTGTTCATCGAAATCAAAAACCGATACACAGAATTATGTATCTTAGTGTAGTCTACTTGTGTGCCAAGTTATACTGAAATCAGACCAAAACTGTAGGAGGAGTAGCATTTTGAAAGAATTTCACAGAAATTTCTATTTTTAGTAACCACGGCAACACCGTTCATCGAAATCAAAAACCGATACACAAAATTATGTATCTTAGTGTAGTCTACTTGTGTGCCAAGTTATATTGAAATTAGACCAAAACTGTAGGAGGAGTAGCATTTTGAAAAATTGTTTACAGACAGACGGACAGACAGACGGACAGACGGACGGACGCCGGACGCATTACTATCGCATAAGCTCTTCTGGTCTCTGACCAGTAGAGCTAAAAATGAGCGATACGCCGACAATTGGAGAAAACTCTTAGGAAAGTGAAATTCGTCTATTGGTGATGACAATTCCTTTTTTAATGTCACTGAAAAATTAAGAGACATTAAAAATTTAAGCCCTATTGTCATACACGCATACTGTTTTTTCATCCATATAACTTTTTAGTATCATAAAATTAACCAAAATTTAATACTTCAAATAATTTCATTAAATATCTATGAAATAAAGGAAACTCTAAAAACTTAGTGACTTGCAGAAATTATTCCTTGGAGAGAAAAAAATCTATCATATTTCATATGAATATATGCATAAGGAGCCTTTTTTATTCATTTAGAACATATGGTATGTGCCTCATTTCCCCAAGAAATTTTCAAAGACAATGGACTATCTGTAAGCAGAAATCATTGATGTTTACTTACATTGGAAAAATTTATGAAAATAATTAATTTCCTATTTTTTTTTTTATTTTAAATAATGCTAAAAATAATTTAATCTATTAAAAATAATCTAACTGACTGTAAAATAACATTTTTCATAATCTTAATCTATGGGCAGATCACTCTTATTTCATAAAACTACCTGATATTAAAGTAGAACTCTTTAGTGTGCAGTTTTTAGAGCTTCCTTTAAGTAATCAAAATACTGACCAGCAAGAAATCAGTTAATAAGCATTTCCTTTTTTTCATTCCAATTTTTGGAGAGATCTCAGAGTTTTTTCCTGTTCAATTCAGGTTCAAGATGACAAAGTTTTATTGGAGTGTATGTATTAGAGAACTGATTGTATGCCAATCATAGCAATACACACATAACATGGAGGGGGCAAATTGTTTCATCCCTAGCTTTTACATAAAACTTCTTGTAGCTCACAGCTGATATACCACAGTTCAGTATTTAAATAAAATTTAGAACCTTTTTTTTTTTTCAGGCAATTGTCATATACATACTAATCATGAATGAATTACCACTTACCAAATGACCACATCCTGAATCATCATACATTTTCTATGATTTTATCTCACTGGTTTTCTTTTAAAGTCACATAGTTTTCTTCTCTCTGAAATGATAAATTATGTCCAGGTACTATTGCATTCTAATTTAAACTAATTATGTAATAGCATTAGCAACAACCGGGATGGAAGAAAAAATAACCAGAAGTCTCTGTCGAGACTGTAGCGCTACTGGTTTGTACTTATCAAAAACTGATGCACAAAATTATGTATCTTAGTATAGTCTGCTTGTGTGCCAAGTTATATTGAAATCAGACGGTAGGAGGAGTAGCATTTAAGGAGGAGTAGTGTTTGCAGACAGACGGACAGCTAGACAGACGGACGGACGCCGGACACATTACATGTACTATCGCATAAGCTCTTCTGGTCTCTGACCAGTAGAGCTAAAAACAAAATGCACTTGTGAAACACAGCAACAAAGTTCGAAAATGCAATTTTTTTTAGCATATAGGTCACAGTCAAGATCACATAATCATTGTCCTTGTTGCCATTTGAAAGCACTTCATTAGTGGAGTATGCATACTAAATATGAAGCCACTATCTGGTATAGTTCTCAAGTTATGGTGAAGGTTTAAGTTGACAACAGACACTCAGACAGACACACAGATATACCGTTATGGCAAAAGTTTGAACATTATAACTTGGTATACACACAGCCACTTCGAGATATCAAGGGTAAAATTCACAGCACAGCGGGACTGCATTTTGACTTCGAGGGATCAAGGGTTTCAAGAGATCAGGAGTTCGAGAACTCAAGTGCAAATTTGCTTAGTTATATAGTGTAAAAAATCGGGACCGGAGACTCACTTCAAGCGATCAAGAACTTCCGAGAAATCGAAGTTCAAGCCATTAAGAGTTACCTGTATATACAGATATAAGAAGCATGTTATTATTTGCAATTTTGACCTAATGACAGCTAAATCTGTTCAGTAAGACAATACTGTGTACATGTATGTAAGTAGTTTTATTGTGCATGATTATTTACTTATTTTCTTGATCTTCTCAACTTGAAGTGTTCTGTATTTTATTACCAAGTTTGTAATAAACATAATAAAACATACCCTTTTCCACATCACACCCTGTATCAGACCTTCGACCAATATCAGCCCTAGGGCCTCTGTCCCTCTGCCTGATATTGGTGTCTCGGGCTAGGATGTGATATGGAAAAGAGTATGTATTATTCGCTATACATTGACCTACTCAGGTCAATAATTGTGAAAAAAAACTGATAATTCAAGCTGATGATTCATTTGCATTTCTTGACATACTATCAATATTAATTCACTATTAGGCTTTTCTTTTTTAACATCTTCATCTCAACAGGTTAGACATTCATACATGCCAACTTTCCCGATTTTTTCGGGAGTCTACCGATTTTGAACCCTGTCCACCGCTTGTCTACCGATTTATTTTTTTCACCCCATATCTACCGATTTTCGAAAATCCAGACTTTTTACCGATTCGCTTTGAATAATACAGTATTTCCGTGTGCAGAAGACATGGCTGTTGCAATGTTTATCGGTAGGATATCTGTTTATTGTCGCTGATAACAGGTAATCAACAAGGTGTCAACTGTGCTACCAGTCATTACAGTGGTTTTAATTGCTCCTGAACCTCATTAACAGTGTATTTTAACCTAGACAATTACGCCAGATGTGGAAATTTTAGAATATACACGACAGGATACAAACTTACAAACTTGTGAGAGTTCACACTTTACAGCAAAATTTGACAATATACGTATAAACCTTTTATAAAAGGTATTCAAGTTTTGGAAATATTGCATTTCTCATTAAATTATCTACTTCATGGAAAAGACACTGCCAAAATCCAACATGAAAAGATTTTCCTGCAACTACAAGTACAAAACCATCAAGAGTGATTCAGGAAAAGACCATGCCGTTGCAGACTTTGAACAAAATGTTAAAAATTAATTCTTGATATTCCCTCTGATTTAAGAAAAAAAATGTGCCTGTGACAGTAGACTTATGAAGGTTCATTCTCTATAAGGCCATTTTCCGGCCTACGATAAAATCACTTTAAAATGTGATTTTATATAAATATAATCATTCCCGTTCATGATTTCGATATTTGTTTTTCAACATCGATCATCTAAGTCACGTGATTTATGGATAAAAAAATGGCTGTAAGTTAAAGAAAAATTGAGGGTAGGTCTATTTAAATCAAGTTTCTATGCATGTTTCTGAATATAAATGATCAAAAATTGTTTATTTATGTCGGAAATACATAAGACTTAAATAATGAATTCGAAGATTTTTTAAATTTAAGGTTCAAGATATTTTTTATGACAAGAATTCCGATGCATCCACATTTTGCATATTTTGAACTCAAATCTTTACGAAATTCACACTGTATGATGCTGAAAAAAGTTGGATTGGCAATTTATTGAAAACTATTAATCATAATTAATTAAATTGTAATTGTATATTATTTCTATAGATGTGGTACTTATTTTACGCATAAAATAATCATGTTAGAAATGAGGTTTCTAGGTTTGTATTGAACTCTAAAAGTTATGTATCAAATGCGGTAAGCACCAAATGGATTTTGATTTTGATTAAATAAAACTGAAGTATTAATTAATAAAAAATTCAACAATTGCAAAAAAAAAAAAAAAATAAAGAATTAACAGCATAAGAATATCAATGCAAGTACATGTTGACTATCCATATACATGTAAATAGTCAATACATATAACTCAGAGCAGTTGCTAAGTAAAATGAAATAGTGTCGTAAAATAGCTTTGCTTTTATTTAATTACTGGTGTTGCACGATACATACAATTAAAAATGCAATCTAAACTTTTTTTATTTACTTTTATTAAAATTGAACCCCCCCCCCCCCCCCGTGTCTAACGGCACAACATAAAATGGAGTAGAATGTTAACAGTTCCTTCAAATATGCACATCTAAAGTTTTCGTATATATTATTATACGATCTTAAGAGTTCTACAACATACCAGGTACAAAATGGACCCTAAATGTTTGATTGGCCTTTCCACTCTTGAAACCTGTAGATTAAATTCAGCCTCTTTCCCAGTGCAGCATCAAAAACCTGTTTAACACGGATAGTGTCAGTTCCCTACCTAAGTCTCTAGCATTTAAGTTTAGCAAGTAAATGTCACGGTGTAGTGTCCCATACAAAGTTATTATCGGATTTAACCACATGTAACACAAACTAATCAGCCATACTTTTATTTATAACATCAACTTCCGGTTGAGTACAAGGGAGACAAATCACAATTAAATAAATGAAAGTTATCTTTCTTAGATCACGAAATATAATAAGTTTACTATAATAATCATACACTACAATCCTCCCCCTTTTAATTTAAACAAATATCAATTATTTCAAATAAATTGTAAATGACAAATCTATTTAGCAATTAACTTTAACACAGTCAATGAATCATTACAGTGTTTATAAATCATTGAAAAATATGTGAACAAAGGTTTAAACAGAACATGTTATTTCATTACATAGTCCTTGAATTTCACCGGCAAAGAGCGTTGACGAACTGGTCGGGCTAATTGCGGTGAACTTGTCGTCGGATCTTGAACATTGCTGTCGGATTCCTCTGCTGATGAGTTTCCTGATGACGCTTCCTGGACATCATCTGAAATCACACTTTTATCACTCGCAACTTGATTAGGAACTGAATTTCCTGAACACAAATCTTCATTTCCATTGGAATTTTCACTTAACACATTTTCATTCACATTTTCACTTGACACATTCACAGATTCCTTGGAATTCACAAACTTTTTCAAATGAGACACATTTCTTTTGTAATGAACTCCCTCCATGGATTCTAACACAACACTATTTCCATTTTTCTCGACAACTTTGAATGGATCATTATGAAATGTCGTAGATAACTTGTTTTCCTTGTTCTTCTTCATCAAAGCAAGATCACCAGGTTTTATGTCGCTAAGTGTAGCTCCTCTCTTAGCATCAGAATACATCTTCCCTTTTGCCTTCTTCTCCGCATCTCTATCTCTAACTCGGTAATCTGTCTCACGATACGTGTGGATATCTGGTAGTTTTGTACGAATAACTCGGCAGAACAACAACTCGGCCGGACTCACTCCTGTTGTGGTATGTGGTGATGAGCGATACATCAGCAAATAAGTCTGAAGTTCCGATTTCCAGTCTTTCTTCTCTGCTTGTGCAATCTTCAGTCTCTTCAATATTGATCTGTTTTGACGTTCAATTTCTCCATTGGCCTGTGGCCACAATGGGGTGGTCTTCCTATGGACTATTCCATTTATTTCACAGTATGTTTTGAAATATTCGCTGACGAATTGTGGTCCGTTGTCTGTTGTAATAGAAACAGGTAATCCATGTGTACTGAAGATCTTTGTCAACACTTCGACCATTTTCTCCGCCGTTGTAGATCTCATCACAGCCAGATCAATCCATCGTGAATAATAATCGACGATAGTAAAAATGTAGTCTCCCGATGGTAACGGTCCAAGGAAATCAGCTGCTAAATGTTCCCATGGTCGTGATGGTAGTTCTGTTCTGTGCATAGGTTCCACTTTTTCAGGTTGTGATACTAGCTGACATCCATAACAAGCTTTGTTCCACTGTTCAATGTCTTGGTCCATTTTAGGCCACCAAACTTTGGATCGCAATCGCTGCTTCATGATAACAATTCCAGGATGTCCCTCATGACCTAGTGCCAGTACTTGGTCGCGTAATGACTTAGGTATGACAATCCTTGTCCCTCGTAGTATCAGATGTCCAACAGTACACAATTCTGATTTTACTGTCAAAAAGTCTTTGTTCTGTAACTGATACCATTTCCCTGTTATCAAGCATTCTCTCAAGTTCTTGAGATCCTCATCCTCCAATGATGCTCTCTCAAGCTCAGATACGGTCATTGCGATTGGAACAGCTTCCTCAATCACAAAGCGTAAGTATTCCTCAGTATCACTCGTCTTCGGATTTGGTGTATCTGTTGACAACATCCTTGACAATGAATCAGCTATGTTTGATTTACCCGGAATATGACGAACTGTGTAACTGTAGTTCTGCATCCTTAATAACCATCTTTCTACTCGTGCACATGGTTTCGATTTGGGCGAGAAAATAAATTCAAGTGGCTTATGATCCGTTAACAGCTCAAAAGTCTTCCCCATCAGGTACATGTGAAACCGCTCACATGCCCACACTAAGCTGAGTGCTTCCTTCTCGGTTTGTGCGTATCTGCGTTCGACGTCTGTTAAGGATCTACTCGCATAGGAGATAATCTTAGGTTTCCCGTGTTGTTCCTGGACTAATACAGCGCCTAAGCCGACTGGACTTGCATCTGCAATAACTTGTGTTTTGGCATTCACATCAAAGTAGGCTAAAGTTGACACATTAGCTAAACAGTCTTTAAGTTTGTCAAATGCTTCGTTTTGCTCTCGTCCCCATGCAAATGACTGGTCTTTACGCAAAAGTCTGTTTAAGGGTTCTGCTACAGTGGACAGGTTTGGTATGAACCTGCCTGCGAAATTGACTAGTCCCAAGAAGCTTCGCACCTCAGATACTGACTGTGGTGTCCTGGCACTCCTAATAGCCTGAACTTTGCTGTCTGCTATTCCGATACCATGTTCAGAGAGTACGTATCCCATGAAATCGATCTTCTCCATATTGAATTGACACTTCTCAATGTTCAAAGTCATTCCTGAGTCTTCTAAACGTTTCAACACTGATTCTAGGTTACGTCGATGCTCTTGTTCCGTTGATCCATGGACCACAACATCATCGTATATTGCATTCACACCAGGTAAGTCTCCTAATGTCTGTTGAATGATTTTATTATACATTTCAGGAGCACAGCTCACTCCAAACAACAAACGTTTGTATCGATAAAGTCCTCTTGGTGTCATAAAGGTAGTTATTTCTCTAGAGTCTGGGGTAAGCTCTAACTGATGATAGGCCCACTTGATATCTAGTTTACTGTAAACTTTGCTCTGATTCAAGTCCTGCAAAATTTCGTCGACTGTAGGAATTTGGTATCTCTCACGAACGACTGCCTCGTTAGCTCTATGCATGACGACACATATATGCGAATATCTGAATTCTTCTTTGGTACAACCACAATAGGTGATACCCATTGACTTGGCCCTTTGACTCTCTCGATAACATCCATCTTCTCAAGTTCATCCAGTTTCAGGTCTAGCTTACTGCGTAAATGGTACGGTACTCTACGTACGGACTGACTTACAGGATGTACAGACTCATCAATTGGAATTTTAAGTTGGAAGTCTCTCAGTTTTCCAAGTCCTGTGAACACTTTCGGAAATTTCCCTAGTATCTCTGTTTTAATATCCGTGCTATTCACAGTGTGCACTGGTGCAACAGTACTTGTCTCTTGAATCTGTAGCACTCCAAGCTGGGTAGAAGTATCATAGCCTAGGAGAGCTTGTCCACTTTCCTCTACAACATAGAACTCGGCTGACACACCCCGGTCTCGAGTACACACATCAGCAACAAAACTTCCTGCGACAGTCAGTGGTTTGTTACTACCATAGGGATACAGTTTCTTTGTCGATGCTTTCGCCTGTCTGTGACATTTCACTTTTTGTTCCTTGAGTTGTTCCCATAAGTGTCTGTCAATAACATTCACTGAAGCTCCTGAGTCGATGATCACTTTTGTATCAATACCGCCAATATTAACACTAAAGTCATTCTTTGAACAATCCTGGTTCCGAATAGTAAACACATAAGTTCTCTCAGACTCCTGACCTTGTTCTACTTCTGAAGTTTCAATATTTCGGACTGCTGCCCTCTTGGTTTTGTGCCACTTTGTCTTTGACTTGGTCTTGCAGCATGCTTCATAATGTCCTTCCATGTGACATTTCCGACACTTCTGTCCTCGTGCTGGACATTTCGGATCCGTGCGAATGTGACCATATTTACCACAAGCAAAACACTTTTTGTCTTGTTTATCCTGTTGCTTAAAGTCATGTTTATGTTTGTATCTACTCACTTTGTTTATCATGGTTTCTTGTTCTGGTTTGTGTTCCATAGTCCCTGCTCTTTTGTCAGCTGCTTCCAAACTCTGTGCTGTTTCTCTCAGTTGTTTCAGTGTCACATTATTTTTCTCTAACAATTTCCGTCTCAGTCTTTGAGAAGAACACTTCTCTATCACTTGATCACGTATACTTTCATCAATATTCGTAAAGTTACAATACACCGCTTTCTGTCTCAGTCTAGTGATAAATTGTTCAACAGTTTCTGTCGCTGTTTGTGCCATAGCGCGAAATTGTGATCTTTCAAACGTGTGATTTACCTGAGGAGTAAAGTGTTTATTCAATGTCGCCAACGCCACGCCATACACGTTTTCTCCATCACCCGGTTTGGGGACTTCTAGCGTGTAGAAAATATCCTGTACGTCCATCCCTGCCTCATGTAACATTAAAGCTTTCTTTTGCGCTGGGTCTTCTATTCCCTTTCCGCTTGCAAAGAGCTCAAATGCACGCGCCCAACGTGTCCAACGGATTCCTACCGAATTCACATCTCCATGTGGGTCAAACTTGTCAATCCTACTCACATCTGTCAAGATAGGTTTCGCATCTGCCATTGCTCGACTCTGGTTTATCCTTTGGTTTATCCTCGTCGCCAGATGTAGTGTCCCATACAAAGTTATTATCGGATTTAACCACATGTAACACAAACTAATCAGCCATACTTTTATTTATAACATCAACTTCCGGTTGAGTACAAGGGAGACAAATCACAATTAAATAAATGAAAGTTATCTTTCTTAGATCACGAAATATAATAAGTTTACTATAATAATCATACACTACACACGGGTCTTTTGGATATTATCATTCTTTAAAAAAAAGGTCCCGTCCTGCGTTGGGCGTTGGTTAGTAATTTAACTGTGCATAAACACTTGACCTTAAGTGGATGATCTCTTTATTTGGTTGAAAAATCCTTAAATGGGGTAAAGCAACATTCAATTATCAATCACATATTACGTTTAGGAATCTCTCTCCTCTTTACCAGTATATTTCCTGAGACAGGACTACTGTTATCGTAACTTATATCGAAGATAAAAGAAGTGCGATGAAAAGACTGAGTCCTCTCAATATTAAGAGTTAAGACCCAGTTTACAAAATATGGATCACATGATACTCATACGGAAGTGTCCATATAAAAATTATGTGTGTACCCATAGGAAAAAAGTATAGAACACAAATAATAAATGCATGTTACCGCATCAACCAAGATTTCATCATTTCTAGAACATATACAGTACTCATAAGGAAATACAAAGAATATATGCAGTACTCATAACGGAATTCAAAGAAGTAGCATATATAGATATACTAAACTATCATTATAAATATAAAAGATAATTCATATGAATTCACTATAGCCTATAAAAAGTTTTTATTTCTTAATTTTTTATCAGACATTTCAAAGAAATGTCTCCACTTCTAATTTCATGACATCCAGTCTTCTCAGTCCTTTGATTTTTAGATTTTTAAGTAAAAAGTTATAATTTTTTAAAGTAAATATGCATGACTGATATTAATCTTAGTAAATCAATAGAAAATTGTACTCTAAGCAAAAGTTTATGAAAAGAAATATTCTACATAAGCTGATATCCTTCATTGTGAGTAGTTAGCTTTTTCTGCAAATATCGTAAAAATGAAGTGAAAAGTTTTTATTTAAATGTCATAACCACCTTTAACCAAATTCATAATTTGGTAGTCACTTATTATGTTTATAAGAAATTTACATGCAAATTTTGGCGTTGGTTAAAGGTGGTTATGACATGTGTTGGAGTTATATAACACATCCACCCTCTTGAGTTTTCCCATTACTCTAATGCTAATACGGACCGATAGTACCTTACTTTGTGAGCCTTAATCTTTAGAAATACTATTGTATCATTAACCAACCAATATTTATCATTAAACTGGAACATAAGGCTAGTGATTCGTGCAATTGTTAAGGGAATAAATACAATCTGAAAATTTGAAGTCATTGTAGGCCGCAAAACGGCCTTATAGAGAATGATCCTTTGTATTTTACCAACAATGAACAGTAACCTGGGACATTGTACCTGCAGCATAAACTTAACTTGCTTCAGCTTATTTGTAAAGTTTAACACCCTTATTCATGTAATTATCACATGATATTAACACATTTGTGTATCACATTTTTTAAGGCAGGGGGTATGTTTACCTTAAGTTTATAATTTTAACATATTAAATGGCTTTGAATAAAACTGTCTTTTTTAAATTTCAAATAATATTGTATTTGTGGTTTTGTTGAAGTTGATAGAGTAGAAAACACTTTTTGAAGTAGTGATAATATATGATACAAGGTAGTAGATTGATATTTAAAAAAAAAACCTTACAAATAGTAATTATTCACGACAAAATGCCGCGAATTAGGAACTTCGAAAAATGTCGTTACGCGCAATCTCCCCGAAAATTTTCAAAAGTTGGCATGTATGGACATTACAAAAAAAAAATCTTTTGAGCAGTAAACTATTTCAATAAACAATAAAACAAACTTGATCTCTTCAGAAAAGTGGACAGGCTTTCACCTACATTCACTTTTTTATGTATATTTTTCCTCCATATCATCGTCATGCATATGATTAAGGGTTATGCTATTCGCTACAATCTATTCCAACTGTTCTGATGAGGATATCTTTCATGCATAATCGGATAAGCTGAGATTGAAGACACTTTTTGTAAAAATATCGATGCTTTTATCAAAGTTTTGAACCAAAAATATTTAATTTATACCTTGCCATAAGTCGTAAGTTCCAAAAAACAAGAGCTGGCTATCCGAAAAGTCAGAAAAGTGAAAACACATGTATTCAAACCGGATGTTATACAGTCTGAATTTAACTACGAAACCAAGCTCGGTGTAACTATTATCATCCGGATAATTTGAGCGGGGTTAAAAATATTTTTTTTAATTCCGAAAAGTATTCATTTATATATAGAGAGAGAACATACATATGGAGCATACATTTTAATAAACATGATAAACGGCGAAACGTTGCCATTTTACAACATACAGCATGTACATGCACGGTGCCTTTGGGGCCTCCATAATCTAAGTTATGCTTTATCACTGTCTCAATTTTTTTTCTCTCTCTCTCTCTCTTTCTCTCTGCAATATATACACTTAACAATTTAAAACTTAGGTATCCAACTTTTCAAAATGGCGTCAGAACAAAAGTTGCCTCCGATAGTGAAGATTTGTTGTTGCCAAATATTGACAACTATTTACCGGAAAAAGTTAACAAAAATATACGTACACTAATCCTTCATCGTTGGCCATTGAATTTATCACAGTCTTAAAGACACTGGGTGTTGAAACCATCTTAACTTTTCACATTTACCAGCTGCTTACACCTTCTTCTTCGTCCTTCTCGATCCTCCAAAAATGGCGCCTCGGGAAATTGACCAATGAAATAAAGCGCCTACAGAGCGATGCAGGATGGGAAATATTTAAACTGTTTACATTCACTATGATTAAGTGTGATTATGAGATCTTATATTAGAATTTAATTAAGTTTCCCCCTTTCCATGGAATAAAAAGAGGGGCTCCTAAATATTTTAATTTGCCGATATTATTTGTAGGCCTAGTATATTTAGAAAAAAAAGCGGTTAGATACATGAGGCAAGAGCAGAAAAAAAATGTTTCTTGCTTGACACCTCAACTTATTTGCCTTCGGGATATGGGTTTCGGGGCTTAGTGGCCGTCCTTGCTGAAAGTAACCCCCCCTCTCCCCGCTTCTTTTAACTGTTACATGTATGATTATGAATTTATAATGTCACACCAAATGATGTTAAATTTTTAAAAGCACATTTTTTTTTTATTGTGAACTTTCCACAGGAATCCTAAAAGGCATGAAAATGAGCTACAATTATGATATGATTATCAAGAACAGTTTTTTTTATTTCAATAGTAATGATTGGAAAGTTCGGTGATTAATAATTCATTGCTAATTAATTATTTTTTTTGGGGGGGGATTAAATTACTAATTGAACTCCCTCCTTTTCGGGGTTTAATTAGATTTTGAGCCTGCTATCAATATTACTGGTGGACCTGCTATACTTTTCTCTAATTGCTACATGTACATTGTACTTTAAACTCCTTGGCCTTTAGCTAAAAAATTCCCCACATCATTTTAACTCGTAAAATTGTTAAATGAATCAGAATGTTGAAAACCTTTTTCTTAGGAGAGTTATATCTCTAGGTGAAACAAAACTAACATCTTATCAAAGGCAGGAAAATATAACAGTATTTTAATTCAGTATTTTAGTCGTGATTGGGAAATATTATGTCGAAAGTCATCCAAACTCGTTGATGTGCAGGGCTGTACTAATGCATACAGCTTTAGCTGGTCCCGACCTGTATTTCTTTAATGTTTTTTTTTTCGTTAAGAAATCTGGTAAGGTATGCTAGTAAAAATAAAATCCCGGTTAGTTATTACTCTAACGGAAATTACTTTCCTACAGGTCTGAAGATCGAGTCTATTGTTTGTTTTTTTTTTTTAAAGAGTACTGTAGCATGTCGGCGAATAAAAATAAAGTAGTGTACAACATAGATAAAGAAATGTTTGTTGAAGTATTGACAAACTTCATACCTCTATAGAATGAAATCAACAAAAACTGCACAAAAATACAATCGTGACAATTATACAATGAATTAATTATACAATTAATTCTTTTAATAGATTGCCTTATCATGCACTACTTTAAAAGCCATTGTTCTTAAGGAAAACAAAATCATGCAAAATATTATAGACTTTTCTTTATCTAGAGCAATGGCCTTTGGAGAAAAAAAAATGGCTGAAAAATTTTTAGTTTGTTAAATATAATGTATGTGCATTTAGGACCCTACATGTACATTGTAATTTCATGCGAAAAGTGCAGGCGTTTACTACACGGGGATCTGCGTACATATTTAAACAAAAAAAAGGAAAGAAAAAAAAAACGTTTTATGTGATGAATTATATTATAAACATTTATCTAATAAATGTCTTTGTAGTACGTTAGATTACAAATTTCACACAAAAACCCATCAACAATATTAGATACAGTTTTGATTTCACACTGATCTATTAACGTCATTCTGATTTAATATAATTATACACGACGAGAATTAAGATCTATTCAATACCTATATATAGAAAATTATTTAATTTCTAAAGAGGATAGTTTTATTTTAAATCAGTAATGAAAATTGAAATAAAAATTCTAAATAGTTTGTTCTTTCATTTAACTTCTTAAATGTAGATTATTTTATAAATATGTTCTCTTGTATAACTTTATTTATGGAATATACAATTTTTTAAATGATAAAAGAAACACGAATCATCATCTTAATTTAAAAGAATTTTCGGTCGGAGACTGTGTGTGTACATGCTTGACAACAGCCCATTGTTCCCTTTAGGTACAAAACCGTCTCAATTCACATAGAATATACAAAAAATACACAGTGACAGGTGTCTTCGCGGCACGTGTCTCCACCTGAAATGGCACGTGAGGACAGGTGTCCCTAATTACACAGGCCGACCATAGTGACGGGGGGGGGGGGGAGGCTTCTCAAAGAAAAAATGAAAAACAACCCACCCATCCCCAATAATAAAAATAATTTAATAAATAAAAAAAAAAACAATATTCACTATTAATAGTAAAATACTAGTATGATAATACTCAACCCCAAGCCAATTCGATGTTTGATTCTTATCTGACCAGTTTATATTAATATATTAATTCATATTAAAACAAAATCTTTATCACTTTCTAAACTTTTATTTAAAAACTTGAAACACTAAAGATGTAATTTTGACAAACCAACTGAAGTATTTTTTTTCTGACGGATTACCCCGGTATATAAGAAATGCCAACCTCTGGTATCTAACACAAATGCCTGGTAAGGTACCTTGATGTCTTGTGAATACATGTAATCTTGTAAAAATAATTCTTCAATGTCAGTTGCAAAATATTGGAAAAAAATTTAATTATTTTATTGAGGAACGTCTCATCTGTCCTTAATCAGTAATCGTAACTTGACATATTTCTTTATTTACTTTTTAATCGATCATTTTAGTAAACCTTTTCCGTAAATAATTTCATTAAATGTACCCTTCCTTAGCTCTTCCATTTTTTCAGCTTCAAGAAAGTGGGATCGGAAATGATTGATTTCTACATAACTGCATGCACTTACTTTTTTCTATTCCACTTCATTCATTCTATACGAGTTTACCAAAACTTATGTGATAAATCAAATTCAAAATTAAATTAAATAAAATTCAGTAAAATAAATTAAAATTAAAATTGAATTGCGTTCACGGTGCTGAAATATTAAATTAATCACACAGAAATACACATCTAGTTATTTTAACTGTTTGAAGTTAATTATTTTGATTCAGCACGTAAATACTTTTGAAATATTTCTATAATTGGTAAAAATATGGTAAAATATAATTAAATATTTAACTTTTTGTAAATAAAAGGTAGGTGGGTAAGTATTGATATATACTTTCAAAGTTTCCCTGCCTGGGAAACATGGGGAAAACTACACATTGGTGGCTTCCATGTCGGGAATCTGTATGGAAACCACTGAGGCATGTTTACATGGTTTCCTATCTTGGGAAACTTATGGGAAACCACAGGTTGGTTGTTTCCATATCGGGAATCTACAAGGAAACCACCGGGGCGCGTTTCCATGGTTTTCTATCTTGGGAAACTTACGGGAAACCACAGGTTGATTGTTTCCATGTCGGGAATCTATGTGGAAACCACCGGGGTATGTTTCCATGGTTTCCTATCTTGGGAAACTTACGGGAAACCACAGGTTGATTGTTTCCATGTCGGGAATCTATGTGGAAACCACTATGTGGTTTCCATAAAATGGAAACTATATGGAAACTACTGATGTCACGATTCCCATATGTTTCCATCGGGTTTCCAAATTTGGGAAACCCGGCTTTTCATCCTGTGATATCTCAACACTTTCAGTCTACTGATATATTACGAATTTCTCTTCTTTTTGTAAGAGCTCTTCTTAAAATGTTTTTTAAATATGTTGAAAATAAATTGAATCATTAAATATACTGTAATTCTTACTTATTACATATGACTGTTGAAACAATTACTGACTTATTATCCTACCAGCATGATAACCAAAGAGAGAAAGGGAAGAAAAGATGCATAATGAATAAAAAATAATCAACCATTTATTTTCAATAAAATAAACTCTAGAAACATGAGAAGTGCACAATAATTATTTCAAAGATAAATATACAAATTGAAATTACATTCTAAAATAACTACAAAATTATTATTTGTATTTGTGACAAAATACACCAGGAATCACATGGAATATAGAATGACAGAGGTTCCTTGACAGCTTTTAACATATTCACAAAAATATTCAATGAATAGCAGGTCACTATTTTTAAAACAGACACTCTGAATATTGCAAACATGCACATTGTGGATAAGATGTACTGTTATGATTTTACAGATGCATGCATCTGTACTTTCTTAACATTATCAACAGTATAAAGTATAAAGATTATAAAAACTAGAAAACTGACCAGTCAGCAAGGGCTCTGCCATGGAGTAGAATTAATAGGATGCAGCTTACGGAATGATTAAAAAATGTACGAAGAATAAGCAACAGCAACTATATTCTTAAAATTTCAAGATAATTCCTGAACATTCAAAAACCTGAAAATAATATTCTTTTACTTACATTAGGCAGTAAAGAATGACTTAACATTGAATGTATTTTTAAACAATTATGAAGCTTGTGTTATATAAAATCCAGCCTTCAAGGAATGCAAATATCATGAAGGCTTGACCTTAACTTCGAACAAGCAGCAGTTGCAGACAAAGGTTTTCATTAATCTTAAAGTGACAGAGAAAGAAAAGCCTACTCAATTTTCTGCAGCAGGCTAGATAATTAACCCCAAGGGATTAATTGTACCTCTCTCATCATTTTCTTCTAAAGTTACAATAAGAACTTTTTCAGTATTAATGATAGAATGGGGTTTTTATACAACTACCTTAAAAATTAATAATATTCTTGAATTAACATAAAGTGAAAAAAAAGTAAATAAAAAAATCTTCTTTAATCTATTTCTTGTTTTTAGGATTCAATGAAATCATAACTATTAAAAAAAATAAATTAAGAAAATTTATATTTAAATCCACATTTCAGAGTGTTCATAGCATTCCAAATTGACTTAACTTCAAAACAAACTTCATTTGCAGACAGAGGTGGTAATTCATCTCAATGTGACAGATAAAGATAATGCTCTGGATTTTCTTCAGGAGGAAAGCTAATTAATCCCAAGGCACTCATAGCCAGCATTCAGTTTACAATGGGAACATCTTCAGCAGTTATCTCTCTTTGCCAATGCATTCTTATATAAAGTTAAGGAATCTACCCCACCACCCCAGCTCTAAACCAGGTGACATAGAGAAACAAACTTAGCTCCAAAATATGTATTTCTGCCTACTGAACTACCATACCAATTTTGTACTTGATTGGGCAACCATAAAAAAAAGTTGCCCATTCATTCTGATGCTTAGTTACGGTCCCTAAAACGTTCTACTTTCCCATTTTTCCGTTCGCTCACCGTTCGTTCACCGTTCGTTCAGCGTTCGTTCACCGTTCGTTCAGCGTGCGTTCACCGTTCGCTCTTCGTTCACAGTATTGCGTTCACCGTTCACCGTGCGCTCGCGTTCACCGTTCACAAAACGTTCACCGTTCGCTCTTCGTTCCGTTTACCTTGCGTTCACCTTGCGTTCACCGTTCACTTATCGTTCAGTCTTCATTGTCATTCGGAACTCCGAAGTGAAAGGACTTTTCTTTTTGGTGGTAAGGATTTACATGTTTTTTTAATTAAATAACTTAGATATCGTGTTTGAAGAATAATTATTTTATTGCAAAATTTATCTATGATATTTATATTTCTATTATTATTACTCAGCTCTTACTTATTTCTTGAATTTTCCCTGGAAAATAATTAATACATTAAGTACCTACATGTATGTAGAACGATGCTAAAATATTAACTTCAAAAAAGGGCAATGTAGAAATGCTTCACGCACGGCATCAATTTGATGTAATTTTAAAGAGGACAAATTATTAATGGATGTATAATAATTAACCCAAGTCTTTTACAGGGTCAGAATACATAAAAAAAAATATTTCTACAGTAACACGTATTTAAACTACATGTAGGTTTGAGAATTATGAACAGTACTGCAAATATTCAGTTAATTAAATATCTTTAGAGGTAATTAAATTGATGGTGTGGTTTTAAATTTTAGAAAAGACCAACTGTTTAAAATAGTTTATTATTAGAGAAGGAAAATACCTTCCTTCACCGTACCTAAACATATGTTTAAAAATATGTTTTTTGCCATTCAGTATAATTAACCTCCCCCCCCCCCCTCCGGTGCCTTTTCTTTCGAAATAAAATTCTTATTGAGTTTTTCAGTATATTTTAATAAATATTTAATTTTTATTGTAACACAAGAAAATCAGTCTTAAAACCAACATTAAACAGTCATTAAACAATAGTTTTTAGTACAAACTTGTGCCGACAGTAGTTACTGTATTTTAAATTGGCAGGGTATTTATGTTTCACATTCAATTTAAAATTTAATCCTTCAAAGTATATATTCGAATTATTTTTTTTTCTGCAGGAAAGTAAAAATCAGATCTAGAAATGATAGGAAAAATATTGAAATTTCTTGGAATACTAAGTGACTCTTTGCCTTCGGTATGTTCGGTGAAACGCGATTTCCACTCCTCCACTGTGTCGAATTATTTTGATTGACAGCACAAGCACGCTACTACAAATGTAGCACGGACTTCCTGTGAACTGTGTGAACTTGATGATGGAAAATAAAAGCCAATGATTACCGTCAAATGGATTTGTTAATCTAAAAAAAGATTTCCTTTATTGCTTGGAATATTTAGGAAAAATAATAAGAATTTTTATTTGATACAACAGATATCTGAGAATCGAGGTAGTTATCTCTCTCTCTCTCTCTCTCTCTCTCTCTCTCTCGTACATTTCTCTGTTCAATTAAAACTATGACAACACATTACTTAATATTTAGTTTTGAAAGTTTAATCCACACATGTATTACAAATAATTTGAATGCCTCTTTCCAACATCAAATGTCTACAGATACATGAAGAAGTTAGCTAAAATAATCGTCATAAAGGAATAAAAAGGCAAATAATATAGAATATTTTGCAGTAGAATTTAAATAAAATGAGAATTTTTATGCAGTACGATAACAGTCGATGACAACAGATAATTGTAAATTTAAAAATAAAAATCCGTTATTTTACTCAGAATCGCTTTGGAACGGAAATACATGTACGGTTGTTTCAAACCCGTACAATGTAATTAATTCACTCTATAAGTAGTAGTTTTATCTTCAGAAGTCCACATTATTTTATTAGTGAAAAGAATAAGCAT
Source organism: Saccostrea cuccullata (assembly GCF_032062105.1). Taxonomy (NCBI): domain Eukaryota; kingdom Metazoa; phylum Mollusca; class Bivalvia; order Ostreida; family Ostreidae; genus Saccostrea; species Saccostrea cuccullata. The sequence continues at coordinate 7,009 of NW_026927282.1, read as the reverse complement.
AATTATCTACTATATAGGTAAATTAATTTATTTTTTAACTACACGCGGTAACAAATACACGTTTGACGGCGATTAAAATCATGTATGTGCGGAAAAAATGTTTTTATTTATTTATTAATTAATTTATTTATTTATTTATTTATTGCTTATCTCAGTAGTAGTTTTATCTTCTAAAGACTAGATTATTTTATTAGTTAAAAGAATAAGCATAATTATTTACTATATAAGATTAATTTATTTTTTAACTGCACGCGGTAACAAATACACGTTTGACGGCGATTAAAATTATGTTACTAAAATACCGATATAAACATACGTATGTGCAGAATTTTTTTTTATTATTTATTTATTTATCTATTGATATCTCTTTTCTTTATCAATTGTTTCTTTATATTTATTCATGACATTTGAATTATAGAATAAAAGAATAATTTCAATGAAGGAAAAGACCGAAGGCATTCCGAATAAATCGTTCATCTTGCGTTCACCGTTCGTTCACCGATCACTTTGCGCTCGCGTTCGCGCTCCGTTCGCGTTCTGCGTTCACTCACCGTTCACCGTTCACACATCGTTCAAAGTTGCGTTCAACGTTCGCACATCGTTCACTCACCGTTCGCTCTGCGTTCGTTCACCGTTAGTTCACCGTTCGTTCAGCCTTCGTTCACCGTTCAGGTGGGAAAGTAGAACGTTTCAGGGACTGTAAGGAATCTACCCCACCACCCCAGTTCCAAACCAGAAGACATAGAGAACTAATCTTAGCATCAAAATATGTATTTCTGCCTACTGAACTACCATACCAAATTTAAACTTGATTAGGCAACCATAAAAAAGTTATTAGAAAAAAACAGAAAATTTGTGGACGGAAGAGTGACAGACGGACAGACAGACAGACAGACGGACAGACAGAGTGATTACTATAGGGCACCCGCAAATCCTTGCGGGGCCCTAATTAAATTTTGGGGGGCAGTGTGAAAATGGTATCTTTTGAAAATTAAAAATCTGTCGTTAATCATTTTTGACAAAGTTTTGTAAAAAAAATTTGTTATACTAAATATATCCAAAGTGCCTTTAAAGGAAAATGTCACAGAGAAGATGCAAACATAAGTTAACAATTTTAATACTGTTACACATTTCTTTAACTGTTGAGATGTAACACTACTCATAGGACACAGCATACGTAAACAGTCTGGCAAAAGTATCAGTTCCAACAAATGTTGTAAAGCAATGAAATTCGATGAACAGAAAAGTACATCAATGTAACACATTACATTATGTGAAGTAATACAATAAGAACTACATGTATACATTTTACTTCTAATCTTTCTTACACAAAATAACTCTCCCTTTCATCATCTAAGGAGAAGACTTTTCCTTTTCCTCAAGTGTGATGTAGAATGATCAGGTAAATAAACTTTCACCTTTTTCTTTGGTACAAATGGTTTTGGACATGATGAGTCTTAAGCAGAGAGTGATGGACAATGTTCATGGATCTCCTCACAGAAGTATCATGCCTTTTGGGCTCAAGACCAGGTGCTGGGATTTGTGAAGGCAGAGGATCATTTCCAGAGGGAAGGATATTCTGATCTTTCAGGTGATCAACACACAAACGAACAGAATTACAGAGCTCCTTACATTCAACAATGCCAGGAGTCGCATTTACTCGGAAATGATAATAGCCTCAAATGTTTTTCAAGGGTTTGAAGAACTGTTCAAGGTATGACTTCCAGTCCCTAAACTGCACAGGTGTTTGTGGATCTGACACGAACTGAAGAATGTTATGGCCTCTGCGGGATGAATGATGGACTGTGTCTGCTATATCATTCATGGTTTCTGATGTGGATCAAAGCCATTTTACTTTCCAGACTCCAAAATGACAGTCAGGATGAAATTCAGTGTGTCCTGCCACCATCATAGGATATTCCACAATAACATGGAGTCCTAATTGAAAGAAATACACTCTTTTAATTTAAATACAAATGCTACATTTAGGAAGAGTTTGCATTTCTTAACTATCAAAACTGACATCATACATGCATGTAACACTTTGGGCATTGAACTTAATGAATAACAAACAATGCTTTTACAAATTTTAATAATTAAAATCAAATATTTCTCATTTGATGTACACTTACCTACATGAACTCTCCAGAGAGCATACCATAAGACAAAGTTGTTTATGTTTTGCCCACTGCAGTGAATAGCTGCTGTTTTTCTCCATATCCATGGTATTGAAAAAAGTGATGAACTATACTATTGACAGAATTAGCACCCTTCCCTGTGCTCTCAGCCTCGTCAATCAAGTAGAACACTTTTTTTCCTGCCATATAAGTAAAAACGAAAATTTTGATCAGAACTAAATAACTCAATCATTGACTTGTTTATTTACCTCATATACATGCATTATGACAAAAATAGAATGTGTTAGTATCTTGCTTCAACTATATTTGACAATGTTTAATAGAGTTTGTAATATCAGTCCCATACATGTATTATTCTACATTTAAAAGCGTATCATACTTTACATACATGTATTTTAGATTGTACTGTTTCGTCAAATATTAGATTTCCACATAAAGGGTAATTAAAATTCTTATAAGAAGTGCATGTATAGTTATTTCTGAATGAATTGAAGAACTAAGCAATATATCATGACTTATGAATTAACATACCTGAACCCTCGCAACATACACCAAACACAGTGCATTTCTGGGGCGTCTTGAAAAATATTGGTCCCACTTGTTGGGCATGATGAGGAAAATGCACTTGTTGTGCATAGTCCCAGGAATAGTGCTTTTCCATATCAACTGAGCATGGAGCATTTCCTTTAATAAAATAAATTATTCATGATCATTTGTGTGCATTGATAATTATTCACAGTATTTACTATTTCACGAACACAGACATTCAATTTTACAGAAGATATTTTTGCAAACACGTTGGTACATGTATGTCTGTTTCCTATTAATACTAAGGAAAAAGAGGAGAAAATGCATGACTGTATGGAATTGAACCCTTGACCCCTGGTCAGCTGGTCTACCCATTGAGCTACCAAGGCAAATAATAGTCTAAATCAAATCACATAATTATAATAGTACTTGAATGTTCATTTAATGCTAATGAAGGAAAGTACCAGGTATATCTAATACTTGTAACTATACACTAAAGGAAAAAAAAATTGCAATAAAATTTTAACTAACCAGTTTGTTTACATTCCTCTAGTAAGGAAATGAACGTTTAATCCTTGCTGATGGTAAACTGGTGTCTGTAGTAGTCCCTTTGCTGTTTAGCTTGGGAAACATGCTGCGTGTATGTAGAAAGGATGTCTTCATTTTCCTCATCATTCATATTAGAAACTGTAGATAGTTGATGAGAGAAATGCTGACAAAGCTGACACAGGTCAGTACATGTTTTTATGATTGTGAATGGAACTCATACCAAGTTCTTTGAAATATCCATAGGTGTATTCTTCTGAAGTTCACATCTTCATCTAGCATGAATGTCAGCAGTTGTCGTACATGTATCCGATGGAAGTAGCAGCACTTTCTCAGATTTGTAATTTGGCAGTCGGCCTGGTAGAGGCAGGGCATGGTCACTGGCATACTTGGTAAGAAATGCTTTGATTCGGTCCCTGTCCGTCACTGATAAGCTGTTATGCGTAGCCTTACCACTGTTTCTATGTGTTCTGGGTAAAAACCCTTCTGTATCAAGAGATCTTGCAACTTTATGGAGTTTTTTTTTCTTTCAACAGCATGTACAAAAGAAAATTTTGTACGACACACTCTGCATTCATTAAAGTAGTACTCTTACAATGTACACTCGCTTGTGTCATTCTGAAATTTGGAATGGATTATGTATTCCTTCGTGTCGATGTCATTAACTTCATTTTGTATATACACATCCCCATCATTGTTGTCATTGTCACTTTCAGAGTCAGAATCATAGTTTAAATCACAAAAATCACTCGTATCTGTCTCGCTGTCAATTGGCAAATCACAAAACTGTCGCACACTGACTGTCTGTCGGAGCAACAAGTTTAGAAAAATATAATTCATACACACGCTCTATATCTTCTAAAAATTCATCATCTTGATAAATAACGATTTCTGATGGTATACTTATCGATGTTGCTGTGGAAGTTTGGATCATGTTTAGTGCAACTCCCTACATTTCCAGTTTACATGTGACTTTCACTTTCAATCTGTTCTCAACCGGAAATTATCAAGGAAATACCTAATTGAAGACCTACAGGAATTGAAGGCCTAGAGAAGACCTACGGAAGACCTACAAAAATGTGGGATATATACAGCAAAACTAATATGATATTCTGATTAAGCATGTCCTAAATGTATAAATTACACAAAAAAGTTTTATAAAAAGAAGTTTTAAAGTGTATTTTTTAAGCTCGGTAAGGGGAACTATTTCTTCTCTTAGACGACCTACGGCAAGATAACTCTGGCTGATTTGCCATGTAAACAACAACACGCTCATTTATATTGTGAAGTTTATATAGGAAGAATATAAATATGAAAAAATAAAAAAAAAATCCAGGTGATTTTGTTGAGTTTTTCAATTATAAATTATGATAAAGAAATAATCTGGATCATGAATTTTGATGAATAAAAAATTTAAATAATTATCATGATTATTTCATTTATCAAATTAATATTCTACATAATTTATATAATCTATAGTTAATATTTAATAAATATTGTAGTTCTTTTAATAAGTTTTATGGGATAAGTATTAAATATTCAAGTTCAAATTATTGATATGTATGCTGTGGATTTGTCCATATTAACCAATATCACTCTCAACTAACGGCTTCGATCTTCACTAATGTGTTGTATACACAGGCTCCCTGAGGATATATCCGTGTTTTGATTGCAATTATCAACACACCCCACTTCCTCTGATTAATGTTAATTTTTAGCCAACAGAGCAAAGATATTAAAAAATAATTATATTAATTACATATCTTAAAAATGATAGCAAGAATAAACAAATAAAATAATTGTGCATTTATTCAGAAAATATAACTAAAATAAAGTACGTTTTGAATATATTTTTTTAATTTTCAGAATGGTCACTTTTCTTTTTTCAAAATAACACATTTATATGACATTCAGGAGGGAAAGAGCAAGAGCCATGTTGGGCCTTATTTGGCCCTGAGAATTTCCTAAAAATCGAAACCGCTCAGTTTAGGTTGCAAGTGTAGTATTGATTACTTGGAGTGTTGGTGATCATGTCTCTATTAATTGTGACGTAATTTTTCATCTAGTCAATTGATTATGACGTCATCAAATGCGTCATTTTCCACATATTGTGTAAATTCCTTTGAAAATGGCCTAAAATTGAGGAATTTTTTCAATATTTCATATAGAGCACAACCTCTGATCCAAAATATGCAAATACATAATGAAAGCTCTGTTTCTGAAGATCAAAAAACATGTTTTATTTTTTGGATCGTGGGCTGTGCTCATATTCAAATTCTTTGCTGAAGGTAGTCAAATACGCATATTTTCTGCAAATTTCAAGAACATTGCAATTTCTCAAAACCTGTTTTCAAATATTTGGATCCTCAAAACGAAATTTCATTATACAACATGAAAGCACCAAGTGTCTACATTAATTTGACATATAAAAAGGGAAAGAGGGTGATAGTTAATTATTTGATATAAGTACAGGGCCATTTATGCATAACTTGGCTCTACCTCTTTAATAACTAAAATGTCTATTTCTAGATAAAATCCTGTATGCCAAGAAATACATACTATAATATATGAAACATTAGGTTTTATTTATTTTATTTTTTTTTTTACATTTTGAGCCAAAATATATACAGTATATCAATCTTGAAGATACCCGGTATATCATTAATTAAATTGAAAGAAAATGTACACTTTTTAAAATGGAATAAAATAATTAACATGCATGTTATCACACATAAGAAATGCGTGCATATTCTAATAAAAATTATGATGTTTTGACTCGGGGGAAAAACGGAAGATTTTAAAAGTAATTGTTTCTGTGTTCTTTTTGAAAAATACTTCAAATTCATTTAACTGCAATTTTAAAATTTTCATTCTCTACATTAATGCAAATCTTATAAAACTTTTCAGGTGTTTTTGATAACATTAGAAGGTATTATTGATAATAAGAACACAAATTATTCTATCACAGTGAATTTTATTAATGATCAACAGTTCAAACCTGAAAAAATATTACACTATCTAAAATTTTACTGATTTCAATACCTAAATATTTTTTTTAACAAAATAGAATTGTATCTGACTGACTATTTCATTTTTTCATCTTTGATGTTTTTTTTCTAAAATATCTCCAGTTATTTTTTCTGTCCTTAAATATTATTTATTTAATTATATTTTCCTGACAATTACATTTTCTTGATATGTTTTGGTGAACAGCTGATTTGTTATTTACGCGAGTTATCGTTCTTACCGTAGGTCGTCTAAGAGAAGAAATAGTTCCCCTTACCGAGCTTAAAAAATACTCTTTAAGAATTCTTTTTATAATTTTGTTTTGTGTATTTTATACATTTAGGATATGCTCAATCAGAATATCACATCAGTTTTGCTGTATATGTCCAACATTTTTGTAGGTCTTCCGTAGGTCTTCTCTAGGTCTTCAATTACCTGTAGGTCTTCAATTAGGCAGGCCGAATGTCAACACGTTTGCTGTTATGGACAGAGTTATTGCTCTTTAAAACCCGCGGTAAATTCAAATAAAAAAAATACCTTGATAAAATATATTGCAAAACACCACCACAATCTATTTTAATTTCATAATTAACATTTTAAAAATACGAGACAGATATAAACCTTTTTCAGAAACACGTGTACTGCATATTTTTTCCTCGCGTTATTTTTTTTTTTATTGTGACGCAATCGGCATAGAACTATCGTCGATTTTTTATTATCATGATTATGACGTGTGCCGCATCTGGCCCCTTTTTCCCAGTCGCGGTCACATATGTCATTACATACCTGTT